>NC_059534.1:2767272-3070303 GCF_905147795.1 Pieris rapae | reverse complement strand
ACATACAGAAAAATATAGTTTATGACACATAAAATGAAAACATCACAAAACGAATAATCTAAATAAAAAGACTCAACATTTAAAACAAGGATATTTTTAAATAAAAATAATCGCGCAGTTTGCTAAATTCCCTCAGTGTAATAAAGTTTAAAGAGTTGAGAACATCGATATTTCTATTTAAAAAAGGCCTAAAGCACATATTTCGTATTTGTTTGGTAATTATTGTTAAAAATAAATATAAATCATTGGCTACACAGCCCGGGTTATAAAAAAGACCCTCTGGCATGAGTAACACGCTTACGCCAGTCCAAACACAATTTATTTTTCGACAAAACAGATAAATGTTCTCTGCAGGCCAGGATTAAATGTCTGTTGGTTTAACAATATTTTCTTTATGATAAAAAACCTTACCGGCATCTGCATAGGATTTAGCCAATTTATCTGCCGCGGCGCGTAATGAGGCATGATGTCTGTACCATACTTGCTGTTTTAACCGATACGAAGCTTGCATTCGTTCGCATCCCTCTTGCGGTGTTTTCGCTTCAATTGCTATAATTAATTTAATAAATTAACGGTATCTTTTAAATGAACAATAGGCTGTTTGAAAGTAATCTGTTTAAAACATGACCTTAAACATTGTTACGGAGTAAAAATAATCATTATCTAAGAATTTTTGGATTTATTTTTCAGTCACGTGACGCAAAACAATTATTGATTAGTCCAAGGATGACAGAAGCATATAATGTCTTTGTTAAGTATGTTGTATTTGTTATTGTTTTTGTTGTATTGTTATTGTATGTATATGTTTTGGGAATTAATTTGATCGGAAACTGATTTTAGAATCAGTGCCACGGTGGAACTCTTACTCATTAATAAAGCGATATTTCATGTTTTTAATTTTGTAAATAAAGAGACACAAATAAAGAAAAACAAATGCACGAGTAAGAAATTCAATTTGGAATACCAAACCTAACGACTAATCTTAGGTTTGGTCCTCAAATATGTCCATATTTGCCTATAACAAAATGTCAATTTCATATTTTTAATTCATTCAAATTAAAAAAAATATATTTTTTTAATCAATTTTATTGAATAAAAACCTTGAAAAGCCAGTTCTTCAGCCCTGTCCAGTATAGCTAGCGCCTTTTCCGGAAAGAATTCCGCATTACAATGTTGACAATGCGCTTTCTTGCCTTGCCATAGAACTGGCCCTTTGCACGATTGGCACGCATATGCAGTGAATAACATCTGGAATATTTTGAATAAAAAATATTATGTATTTATTCAAAATTATAATTTTACAGTCATTACTAATTCGATAGAACTACACAATCTCTGAGCCGTGATGATCCTATACAAAAATGAATTATAAACCTACATTCCATGAATTATAATAAAACTAGCAACTCTTTTGATCTCAGCCAAACAAATAGGTCTACCTCGATATAAACTTTAGTATTAACCAGTGCCTCGCGTGGGCGGCTTCTTGGTAACTAGGTTGTTTCTTCATCCAACAGTTATGACCTCCACCTCACTCTTGCTTGGACCCGATCCAGAATCAAAAGAATCCTAAATAGGTACACTGATATAGCGCTCTCTTCTGAGGCATAGCTGGCCGTATGCGGAACAATAAGGCCGTATGGGGTCAGGTACATTAGTGAAAACAAAGTATATACTCGAAAATAAACTATTTTTTAATAAATTTTCGAATCCTTGATTATTGTAACATTTATGTATTAATGCCAACTAAGATGTCGTTTATCAGAATGAAATACATTAATAACAAGTGGGAGTCATATAAGTTTATGATTTTGATTAAAAATTTTTTAGATTTCTAATCAATATATATATATATGCAAAATGAACTCCTATTTCGCATTTTGAAATTTATGTATAGTTTACTCGGCGTTAGCTAAATCAAAAACTAAATAGTCTGTTATGAATGTACTTTAGAAATTCTTGATTACTTCTCTTTATAATTTATGACCCATATAACAATAATTATATAGACTCTTAAGAATTCAGTAAAAGTCTACGATATATGTTTTTGATAATGAAACCATTGTAAAGAGTATTTTTAGAGATGAAAAAAAAAACAGAAATAAAAACCTATGATATGTTTTTGATAATAAAACCATTGTAAAGAGTATTTTTAGAGATGAAAAAAAAAACAGAAATAAAAACCTATGATATGTTTTTGATAATAAAACCATTGTAAAGAGTATTTTTAGAGATGAAAAAAAAAACAGAAATAAAAACCTATGATATGTTTTTGATAATAAAACCATTGTAAAGAGTATTTTTAGAGATGAAAAAAAAAACAGAAATAAAAACCTATGATATGTTTTTGATAATAAAACCATTGTAAAGAGTATTTTTAGAGATGAAAAAAAAAACAGAAATAAAAACCTATGATATGTTTTTGATAATAAAACCATTGTAAAGAGTATTTTTAGAGATGAAAAAAAAAACAGGAATAATATACATACAGCAAACTGTTGTTGGTCGCCATCAGCGCAGGCGGTGCACATACATTGGAACATGTACTGCGCCCGTAAGTGGGCGCGCCTTTGGGCCGTTGGTTCGCGTGCGCGATGCGGCCCATAGCAATTAAACACTTCCGCACCCGCCGACAATTCGCGCGCACAGCGTATTATTAATCGATTCTTGTAGAAACTGTAATATCGATGTATCTTTTTTTAAAGGATTAGACACAAATGGGCAAGCGACGCACCGTTATGTTTATGTGTTATTTAATGTATATTGTGAATATCCAAAGAAAGGTACTTTTTAACATCATGTATATGTAAACTTATAATTATTTAACATTTCAATTTATTCGACGTTTCGCGTGATTTTCAGTGTGCATGGTCACGGTGAGTCGTATAACATTTTCACATAACGTAAGATAAATAAATCAAAACTTTCTTTTGAGACAATTCGACTTAGGGTCCTTCAAGAAAAGAGCGTACCAATTCTTAAAAGGCCGGCCACGCACTCGCGAGCCCTCTGGCATTGAGAGTGTCCATGGGCGGCGGTATTCCCAGAGAGCCTCCTGCCCGTTTGCCCCGTTTTATAAAAAAAGACTTGTTATTAAAAAAATATTGTTACTCACGTATTAATAATATTGGGATCACAAGAATGATTCATCATTGCTGCTGAGGGATATATTGCAGTCGCCCGGCGAACTTCTCTCTCTGTAACTGTACGTCCTAGAAAAATGTGTTTTTTACAGATCACCCTGACTCATCTGATGATGAGGAAAAAGAATAGCATTCCCTTTTAATTTATTGCATTTTATTTACACTAAATCATTTTACAGTAAGGTCGGATTGTGATTATTTGTTTACGTTATAACATATTCAAGGTTACACAAGTTATTAGGCAACGGGCGGCCATGTTGCTTACAAGCGTTTTCTTTCAGGCAACCGTAGCTTGGAAAAAAAATACCTACTAATGGTACAAGAAGTACATAAATAATTAACAACAAAAAAAATCCACGTAATTAGAAATATATAAAGAAAATCTTAATTTATATCTATAAAAAATAAATAAAAGGGAAGAACTAAATCTAAGCGTTAATGAGTCATAATTAATATTAAAGTGGCAAAATGTAAGGTTTCTCTTAAAATACACGTCCTATTTTAAAATAAGATTGTAACGTCTAATGTAGTAAATGTATTATATATGATGTCAAAAACATCGAGCCTTTTTCGCACTCTTCTATTGCTTTATTCAAAAATAATTTTAAACAACTGTTAATATCCTAACTCTTACAAGTTGTCGTTGTCATGTTTTGTTTTGTTTTAATTTGCTTGGTATCATATTTTTATTAGTGAAACCTGTTGGGATACATCCAATATATTTATTTTGAACCTTGTTTTTATTGTAAAGATGTATCAGTTATGTTTCCAAATAAATTAATAAATAAATATGGTGTACTTTAATAAACAAATATTTCTATAAATAGTGTTTGTATACAATACCAGTTCCGTCATCGTAAGTAGACAGGCTCAACGCCGCATGTCCATTGCATACAAGTTGGCCCATACATCGTAACATAAAAGCCGCCGCGAACCTTTTCCTCTCCCTTTCATTCAATGGACCCAATTCAAACGTATCAAAGAATGACGTAAACCTCTCCAAGTATAAAATTAACATTGTTGCGGTCTGAAATTTAAAAAAAAAGTGATATATAATAAATGTATCGTAAACGAAGAATCCGAGCACATCAGAGCCCGAAAAAATAATATCGTATTAAAATATTAAAGAATTTTTTGTCCAGACAGAAACACATATGAGAGGAACTATATGACTCCCAATAGACACACTGAACATACATGCCGCCTAAACATCGTTATTGTCTACGCTCCAAGTTCAAAAGGGCCAGAGAAATTCTACATAACAGCGCATTGATACAGAACTGTACTGAGAAATGAGATATCACAATAAATGCAAAGATAGCAAGCACATAACATGACTACAGACAGGAAGTGAGAAGTTAGAGATAATATTCGATAGATCAGAAATAGAAAGCGAGCAAGCAATAAAAAAAAGTAAATTCGATTGTTGTTCGTGATATTGAAATATTTGTTATTTTTGTATTAGGTCACTTGATTAAGTAAATCTAGATAAAGAATACGTAGTATTTATTATTTATTGCCCTCAAATGGGTCGAATATTTCCCCTTTCCGGTAGAGAACTTGTTTAGTAGCAACACTAGTGAAATGTCGGAATTCTACGGAATGAAAAATCAGAGTATAGTATTTCCGATTTTCCTTTATAGTGCTGAATCGTAGACAAAACGGACATTGCTAAGGATTTTCTGGACAGTTAAATAAATAAACGTGCAATTAGACTGTTATTTTGGATTCAGGAAAAGCAGTCAATACATACCACAGCATACTGTATATAATCGTTATTGTTCATCTTATCGAAGTTTGTAACCAAATTGAACATCCTGTAGAAGTCAGGTGTTTTAGCCCTGTATATGTCAATTTTGTCAACTTGACTGTAGCTCTTGAAAAGTTCGTACGCTGTGGGCTTTGCCAAACTTATCGGCGTTGGTAGACCGTGGTAATGACTTATCAACAGCACCCTGTAACGAGAACAATAGAATAAAAATATTTATAAAGTCTGCACATAAGAATTTGACTCAATTTCTCCTGTCATTACGGTGATTTTTGCTCTTCTGATTTAATGAGTAATTGCTTAATAAACTGGTTTGTCTGAATTTATTTATAGCTGTATATACCGTATAGGAAAATACGACAACAGAGATCGATCGTATGCTCGTTCACGTTCACCATCTCTTAAGGTCCTGTTCAATTCTTTTCACGAATCGTTTTTGAAGAATACTCCTTCTGACTTCAAAAGCGATTTTAAATTCTTCCAAATTCCATTCTTCTTTTAAAGTAAAGAAATAAAATAATTCTAAAGAATATACGTTGATTGGTGTTTAAATTATATTTAAAATGGTAATCGTGATCTAGGACGGATGTAAAGGTTTGGTCAGGCAGCGTACGCGGCATCATTGTCCATTTTTGTAGACGAATACAAAACTGTCATCACGTTGGGCGGGATGATTTTCGTCCCGCTGTCTGTTTGACTACTTGAATGAATACCTATAAAACACAACGAGTTGCGACGGCTACGGGAGGCGACCGTTAGCGTCACGCCGGGCGCGATGGCTCTGTGTGACATGTCCTATATTAATTAGTACATTACAACTGTCACACCCCGTCAACTGTGTGATCAAACCATAAATATATCCCTAAGCGCCATATCTCTTTAATAGGACATCGGAGAAATTATCTGACCGATGTATGACAAACAATAATTCTAAAGGTTTTAATGAATTAAGACGAGACAAGAAAACAAAGCTTCCAGAACCTAATATTGATTAGAATATGTCATACCGTAATGCCAAGTGGGCGATGCCAATAGTAGGGAAGAGGTCACTTTGAGCTCCGACACACTCCCACTTATGAAACATCGCGAATGCTGTACTCCTACAAGCTTCACTACAATAAACGCTGCGTGAACAACTACTGCATCTAAAAATACATATTAATATTAATATTTTAAAACACCGATTATTATTTACACCAATGAAAAATTACAATATAATTTACTATGAGATGAATATAGTGGAAGAAGTGAACTAAATGAAAATAAATTATAATAAAGAACATTTAGGAGGCTAAATTTTAGTTTGAATGACTCACGGTAATGGATTAATATCTGTTTGGCAACACATCTCACATACTGGATCTTCAGAAGGCAGTGTGACCCATGCGTAAGGTTCTTCTGAGAATAAAACATCACCACGCTTTAAAGCCTCCTTCGCGATCACATGACGTCCAACTGTGTCGTTGTTTCTAAATAATAAAAAAAATAATATAAAATGAATTAAGCAAAATTATTTCTATTAATTAATTAATTTATTTATTTATTCACACTACGTTGCTAGAAAGAAACACAAATAACACAATATATATAAATTACATGGGATGCAACGGGCGGCCTTATCGCTAACAAGCGATCTCTTCCAGGCAACCCTAGTAAGAAAATAAAACAATAAATAAAAAAATGATGAGTGCAAGAAGTGCATAACCAGAAGTTATATAAAAAAACAAAATATATTTATATTAATCTATAGAACCTTAATCCAGAGAAAATAAAAAAAACAATATTAATAACTAACTAAAACTAAAAAGCTAATCTTACAGATTCAAGAATAGCAAATAGTGAATTACATTTACAAAACGAACAGGAGATACAAGAATTACACAGGTCACGATTGATCAGGATATGATAAGGTTAGGAAATATTTATAAAGAAGAGTTTTAAAAGACGATAGGATAGATTTATTTCTTTATATTTTTTTCTAAATAGTTTGATGTTCTTTTGTATTTCAGTTATAAGTGTGTAATATGCTCATTGCTCACAAAACCATTTAGATACAGTATAGGAAAACAATCTGGTGGCTGGTTACATTGAAGTATTTACTGAATCATGACATAACATAACATCTAATATAGAACCAGAATAATATTTTCCCAATACACAATATATATAGTATAATCTACTACTATTGGATAGAAAGCTGAGACATACTTTAGTTCAATCGAGAGTGATGCTGCATTGAATTCTGGATTGACACCATTAAGACATTCAGGTAGTACAACATTATATTCATCAAGTGAATGTGTATTTTCTCCAGTATTTATTTTTCTTTCCAAAAGTCGTACATGACGTTCAAACTCAGCTGTAAAATAAATACAGTCACTAGAAATATGTTTTTTTGAACTATTGGCAGGTTTCTTTTATGTTTAAAAACTATCTACTTAAAATTTTTTTTAAAGAATGTTTTATAATAAAATATTTAAATGGACAATGGCTTTCTCTACATAACATTATTTTAAAAGGGTTGATTATATAGTTTTGTTTTTTGCAAAGAAAAAATATTTTTTTGAAATCATGTTAAACAAAGATAAAAACCTTACTATTACTAAAGTTACACTTATAAATCTGACATACCCATTTGAGATGCTGACAGTTTAAGAGAAATTGCATGTTCTGAGGCACTTAAAATAGATGCCTGGGAATTTTTCATCTGGTTCAGCTCGATGTAACAATCAGCCTTTCGTAAAAGCAACTTATGTAACATTTCCCTTTTGTAACCACTTGCAATGGAGAGATCTATATCGGCTAGACATTCCTACAAAATAATTCTAATGCATAATATTTCTAAATTTAAGTTTAAACAGTTCATTAAATACAACAAACTTCAAAAAACAGTTCAAATTTATTATTTTCAATTCAATCTATAGGTTTGAACACTATAAAATTGTTGCTAGGTTTTCTATAAAAAAATAGATACAAATTTACTAAATTGATATTGCATAATATTATACTAATAAAGAAACATATTTTTCTTTCCTTACCTTGAATCGTTTCAGCCTAAGCAAAGCAGCAGATCTGTTTGCAAGAGCTAAGGCATATTCAGTATCATTCTGATTAGCATATATGACACTTTTGGAATAACATTGGTAGCTTTCATCTATTAAGTTGGCATGATACTTGTCATTTCCTTGTTGTCTCCATAAAAAAGAAACTTGGTTACATTTTAGTGCAGTATCACTTTCAGAAGTCTTCCTAGCATATGATAAATTCATTTCATGTAACCATTGCAACATTATTTTTCTGAAAATTTGTATATTTTCTCAATTATTATAAAAACAAGGCTTTTGTATAGTTGATTCTAATAACAAATTTACGTTAAATAGGCTAAAAGAAGTTAAGTAAGACATAAATTACATGTGAAATTCTATTGAGGTGTACTTACTTAACACCTTCATTGTTATAAAAATAGTTCATAGTATCTATTTCATTTTCAGTTGTTCTATCGATGTTTTTCTCTTCTGAAGACAGCAAAAGCAATAAAACTTCCCATTGTTTGGCACAATCCGGTGATATATAAGTACGAGCGGTCATCGTTGTAATTTTAATATTAAGCACTCACAAGAAAATATCTCAAATTATGATAATATTATGGTTTTTGTTTTTGCGGCATGCAAAACTCATAGAAAAAAAAATGTTATTGATTCATAGTCACAGAATGCAGTAAGTAGTTGCAAGAAATGTCAACTACGACTCATAATATCAAATAATGACAGAATATCACAGAGCATGGTACTAAAGTATAGATGCATCTTAGTAATAATCACAAATATCTTCTTTTTCGGTACTTCTTGGCAAATTTTCAGATCAAAAATACTTAGATACGTTTATGCTTGTTACACCACCCACCAACTCAGGTCAGTCACAGGTTTTACAGGTCTTACAAGAAACAGAGACCTACGGCAATCACCATGATAATATGCATCCTGTGGGCTCCCTCTCTTTCACAATTATCAGTTGTCATTTATCAAGGTTACTTATATTTTGACATTATAGTTTTCAGCATAGTATACGATTTTGTATTGATTTTGTGGCCTAAGCTGAAACTTAGGTTTAGTTTCTGAAGTAGAATTCATACAGGTCTTTCACATACAAGTAATAGATCGTAAAAGTTGTAGAAATGTCTAAAATTCTAGAGGCACAGGAACATTGTAAAGCAGCAGAAAAATAGTAAGTAAGAGAAGATTTTCATAATTATTTAACAATTACATGTAGTTTTACCTATTTATATTATTTTACTGTTAGGATATGTATATTTCTAACATCTTTTTCAAACAAAAAATGTTATTGATTGATTTATAGTTATCACTACCATTAATTGTATATAGATGTGAGTGGGAGTTAACTCAAGTACTGTTACCTTCTGGGGTTCCATTTACCATATTTTACTTATCCTTTGGGTGTATCATAATATTATCATGCCTTTGTTAATAGATTGTCTTTGTTACATGTTTATAATTTTTTTTATTAACAGTTTAAAGACTGGTTTGCTAAAGTGGAAGCCAGACTATGATTCAGCTGCTGATGAATTCAGTCAAGCAGGTATGTGATATATAACACAAGACTAGAAAGCACAGCAGTGTCATCTGTCGACAATAAAAAAAGATATTGATCAGATTATGCCATATGTTTTATCTAACCACTATATGTATGTCTTATGTATTTTTGTACTTCTTGCGTTTATGTTATCTAATTTTAATGGTAATAAATAAATCATTTTCAATTTTTGTAATATGCTTATAAATTTTGTATTTAAAATATGTACACTATTTTATACATCTGTATTTAATCAGCATAATTCTGAAGAATAGACAAGATAAACAAATTTATAGGTTATAAACATAATATGCTTTCAGCTCAATGTTACCGCATCGCCCGTGATGTTAAGAACTCCAAGGATTGTCACATGAAGGCAGCAGATCTATATGAGAAGAATCGTTCATTCTTTCATGCTGCTAAGGCGATTGAGAATGCAGTTATTGTCAGCAAGGAGTTGTCTTCGCCTGAGGAAGTAAGTTTTTCAAATTACTTATACAGCTGTCTTCCAATAATTTAATCATTTTTTTAATAGAATTACTTAGAGTTTTTCATTTTCTCTTTGACCAAAATGTTTTAAAACTAAATCTACATTCACCATAAAGTAAAACCATAAAGATGATGTCTTTGGGTTTGCTTGACTCTATACTACTTGATAATAGAATAAAAATACGCCAGTGAATGTGTATGTGAAAGTCCTCTTTTATTTTTGGTTATATTTTTTTATCCTATTTTGCATCACAATGTTATTTTACACAACTACAAACACTATTTTTACATTAGTAAAGTAAATTTATAATACAATTTTTTTATTGTCAGTTGTACAACATGGCATGCAATTCAAGCAGCTTGTACCAGCAACATGGTTCAGGAGATGCTGGCGCAAATGTCCTGGATAAAGTTGCAAAGATTATTGAAGAGAGGGCTCCCGAGCTTGCTGTCAAGTTATTCCAGCAGGCAGCTGATGTGTCTTCGGTAAGTTAATTATGTTTTTCTAAAAAAGTATTGTATACACAAATTTACCTAATTACTCAACACAACTTTCTCTCCAAATGTGGCTAATAACAAACATAATAATCATAATGTAAAGAATAAGACTGGTAATGTTGTATTGATCTCTACAGAACAATGAGTAGCGAAGGAAACGAAACGATCAGAAGGAAATTGTAAATGAATATAAAATCGAGTTTTTAAAAACAACTTGTCTGTCATTAAGAGCGATGTTCACGATGTTAAGGTTACATACATACTTGCTATTTTGTTACCAATTTTTTTTAAGGCTTTTGTCTTTAACAGGTTGAAAGCTCTCAACACCAAGGTACAGAATACATAAGCAAAGCGTCCCGACTTCTTGTTAAACTGGAGAGATATGACGAAGCATTGGATAGCCTTAGGCGTGAGATTGGCTTCCACCTTGAATCAGGTTATACTGGGGCAGTGGGACGACTTACAGTTGCCATTGTCCTTGTTCAACTGGCTAGAGGTGACGCTGTGGCAGCTGAAAAGGCTTATAAGGTAATGACGTATAAGGGAAGAAATTTGTTCATTATGTTTAATTTACAATTTAAATTCTCCTTTCACAAATCAATATTTCAATTATATTTTCTGTAATTTTTATTTGCGAATTGTCGTAATATGGGAAATGTCAGTGAATTTTAGGCTATGCATTTTGGTTTATTAGGAATGGGGTAATAATTGCGAAGTGCCTGAAATGCAAACTTTGGAAATGCTTTTACAAGCATATGATGAGGAAGACCGTGATTCAGCGAAAAGAGCGCTTGCGTCGCCATTTATACGTAGCATGGACGTGGAGTATGCGAGATTGGCCGGAACTATACCTCTGCCTGAAGGGATTGATCCGGCACCAAAAGCAGCTGTAAGAGAACATGCGGCGCCGTCCTATGTCAGCGCGAATACTGGCGAAGTAAGTATAGAGTGACTGTGAGTTTATTAAAAAAGTGTGTTTAGTGTACCGCCTGTAACTTTGCTCAGGTATCAATGCAATTACAAAAGGTTTATAATACTCTCATGACTATGTTTTGAGATGGGTATTATCCAACTTCAAAAAATAATAGATCATGTTATGTTCTATTTCAGCTTCCAAATAACGTTGTTAATTTTATAATTATGTTTGTCCAAAAAATTACATCTCTCACTTGTGTGTGTGATAACTGAAAAATAAATAAAATAAGATTAAATATTGTAATTATTATAAGTAATTTTGAATTGAGTTTGTTTATGGAAAATCTGGGAACCCTAACACAGGTATTTTTTACTTAAAAGGGTTCCCAAATCTTACACTTTGAAAAGAAAATGTACTTGATATATGAATGAATAAACACTTTCTATTATTTTTTATTTATTTATTATAACATACATAAATTTTGACAGATATTTGAATCAGATTTTTTTAATGGTACTGGTAGACTAGACTCTAGTGATCTGAACGTGTGATCGCTGACGTAAGTGGAAAATTTGGCTGTGGACCAATGACTTTTCATTGAAAAAAATTTTGTGAGGAAAACGCCATGCCTAAGACCTACATAATTTTTAAACCTTTATATTTAATAATATATACATCTTTCAGGCTGAAGAAGCAAGCGTGTCAAGAGCAGATATAGAAGAAATCGAGTATGCTGATAACAAAAAAACCGAAGAAGAAGACGATTTGTGTTGAATATCTGGTATTATCTCGATGTTCGGAATGTTCTCATTGTTCGATCAGGCGATGAATTTGAGGATTATTCCTAAATTGCACTTTCGTTGTAAATTATTGCTTCAATTAATCGTGTTGATATGAAGCTAAGAATCAATTTGTAATATGTGTACATTTTGTTGTATTTTACATTTACTATGCACTTTGATGCTTCAAAATATAGCCTTCTATATTCGGGCATTCGAATGTTTCACCATTTTGACATCTGTTCAGTAGTTTTAGGTTTAATTGTGACAAACATACATAATTCCTCAATATTATGGATGTAAAAAATCGTATTGTTATACCGTTCCAGCAATGCTTAAAACGGAAGTACTTTAGTTAATCAGTGGGTTTAGACGTAAATTGAATTTTCCCTTTCGATAAGTCTTCTTTAGATATTAGCTATCGTCGCTAAGCTACGAAATATCTTATTAAAATATAAGTGATACTCTTAAACTATATTTATTATCCATGGATATATGATAAACATATAATGTATGACTAAACATTCAATTTTGCATTTAATATAGGAGTCAAACCGGCGACCGTGGTTCTAGTTCCAGACCAGTCGCTTTCAACTTATTTATTTATATTTTTACTTCTGTAAATCGTTAAGGTTAAGTTTGTTCTAATTGTTATTTCGGCTGGGAAGCAAACGCCTATTGACAAAAATCAGTACTGTATTATAAAACACGAACATTGATTTCCACTTGATAGAACACAGATTACAGAAGTAATTTTATTTGTATAATGGTTATGTTTTAAATAAACAGTTATACTTTCGTTTATACTTTGTATAATGTTTTTTTTTTTTCATCTTAAAGATGTGGGATATTATAAACTGCAGTAGTTGTTTGTTAAGAGGACAGAAAATATTTGGAATGAAGTATATAATAATACTGCTCTATTTATATAGATAAGGTATTGTACTTAGTCATCTGTTTCGTTGAGTGAGGTTTGTAAATGGCGCTGTAGTACTTGTTTTATTGATTTGAGAAATTGAGATAACATTCTTAGGCCTATATTATAAAATTTAATCTTGAATGTAGGATAGATCCTAATATCAAATCTGTTAACACATGTTACATATATTTGTATAAATTTTATGTGAAGGACCTGTTAAATCCTTAGTATTTCCGAAATTTAGCGATCCTAATTTTAAAATAATGGTCAGACTTTGGGTTAATCCAGAAACACACATTACCGCTTCTTATTCATTTGTTATTACTATTTCTTGTTACTTACTCAAAACATGTAGCTTCACCTCCTAAATCATCATCATTAGAAATGTACATTAATTTGTTAAAAAGTAAAAATTGGTGTGTGTAGTATTAAAAGCATAAGAAAATATATAAGTAATTACTCCTTAAAATTAGCTTAAGATATCTAGTTCAAGCATTTATTTTAATGGATACAAATGTATTTATATAAAATGTATATATTTGATTAGTATATTTTTAAATAAACTATTACATGGATAATATTTTTCATGATTGTCAGTTATGTCCCAACATGTTGTAGTGATTCTAGATATTGACTTCTTTCATTATATATTCTGTTTGTTAAGTTCTATTATAGTAAATATATCTTGCATAAATGTTGAATTACTATTTAAATATTTAATCATGGGAACGGAGAGTTAATATTTACATTTGTAAAGAGTTAGATCGGCATTGCAGATTCAATCTTAATAAATTGACAACGAAAGTAGGTTAACATGAGAAAATATGTTTATTATCATAAGAATTCAAAGTTAGCCTGTTTCTTTGTTAAATAGCCAATACATTGGATACTACTTTTTATGCTGTATTTATGATAATAAAAGATGTAATACATAGAATATAATATATAATGTTAAAAAAATACTATGTAGGATATAATTTTGACAGAAAAGAACAGATTTCAATTTGACATGTATTTTTTATTAATTGAAGATTACCTGACTTATGTAAACTTGATTGTATAGTTTTAATTGTTATTGATCTTATATAAATATTGTTTATGTTGATATGATGTTATGTCAATTTAGAACATTTAATGCATAAGAATAAAGCTTTCAATGATTTAGTGTTATTATTTGCATCTGTAATTTTTATTAACTTTGCATTTAATTTTAAAAAAGAAGGTGGGTTCAATTCCCACCTTATGTCTTGCCTACAAAATTATGTAAATTTTGGGTCAGAAAATTTCTTACTTCAAAAACAAAATGTCAGAAATCAAATCTACACCAATGAGTACATGAATACAAGTGTTTTCATTTATGGACTCCACTAAAAACAATTGTGTAAGATAATAAAAAAGAAACTTCAGTTTTATTCGACAATATATTTTACAAATCATTTTTAGTCCTGCTTATTATATACTTTGCAAAACAAGTATTGTATACACAGTTATCAATTAAAATTATTACATCCTAAACACTACTTGCCTTATATACTATATTAGATAATTCTAAATTAAATGCTAGTTTTATGAGAATTTATAAAACTAGCATTTAATTGTAATATTTTCATTGTAATATTGAATGAATGAATAATTCTTATACTTAATGTTTATCTGTTGGTTGTTAGCATGGCTGATTATTCTTAGATATGGCTCTGATGCTGGATATGCTGGTACATATTGACTATTACAAATTACTTGACAGCTTTAGATGTTATAAGGTCAATAGATGTATTGCAGACAGAGCTTTGTCAAGAATTTATATATTTTTAAACATAAAATGCAATGCAATATAGATATTAATTTGACTGCAAGATTATTAGAAATTTTAGTATAGTTCCATAATTTAATAGATCAATAAAGAATATTTAAGGATAATTATTGTATGTTTTTGTGACTAAACATAGTATGTATGTATGGAGGCACCATAGGCGGTACAGATGATGTTGCTTCTGGTACTGGTTCTTTATCTTTGTTATTTTTAGGTTTTCTAAATTGAAAACCATTTTTACGAAGTATTTTTCTCAGTGTCTCTCTTGAACCCTTAAAATTTATTTCTTCTTTTAATATTTGCAAGAGTTTGTTAATGGTAGGTACTTCTTTTTTAAAAGTATAGAATTCATGTATTTTTCTTCTTATTACTTGTAGATCATATTCATCAACTTCAATTTTGCCTTTTGTGCGTACTCTCTTTTTAGGATTCTTTTTTAAGGTCTCTGGATCTAATATCCCTTGTTCTATAAGTCTCGCCTCCTTTACTATGTTTAGTACTGTGCGTTCAGATACACCTATAAAAAAAAGCTATATGAGGTTGTGATACAAGCAGACATAATTATAACAAACAAATAAATATTAAGTTATTTAATGTAGTACAGAAATTCTAAAAAAACGTACCAGTTGCGGCAGAAACTCGAACGTATACTTTACTAAGTGGAATAATAGGAACTTGCATCCGCTTTTCTTCATCCATAAACTCTTTCACCTTTAATATAATTTCACGAACTTCACTCGTTATATTTTTTGGCATTTTTACAAATCACTCATAAAACAAATCCCAATGAATTGTATATGTTAAAATATAAAAACTAAATGTCTATGTACATATTAATGTAAATTTGTAAATATTATAGTCTAAATTCTAAGATCCATAATTCATTGACTTTGAAGTTTACAAAGACGCAGGACGCTGTCAGTGCTATATAAAATGCCAAATGCCAATTGCCACTTATAACGAAGTGTGTAACATGGCGCGCTATTTTAAATAAAGGCTAATCGAAGAAATACTGATGATATCTAGGCTTCTAATCATACTTTTAAGTATAATTTTCATAAAAATATTCTTATTAAAAAATTCGATGTAGTTTTTTTTGTGTCTCTGTAAAGTCTATGCTTTATTCAATATTGACGTCGATTGTCGTGAAGCAATGATAGTTGTTACTGTATGGAGAAAAGTTTTAATAAAATTTAAAATCTTGCAGCAATTTTTAAAATAACATTATCATAGGACTTAGGGTCCTTCAAGAAAAGAGCGTACCAATTCTTAAAAGGCCGGCAACGCACTCGCGAGCCCTCTGGCATTGAGAGTGTCCATGGGCGGCGGTATCACTTAACATCAGGTGAGCCTCCTGCCCGTTTGCCCCCTGTTCTATATAAAATTAAAATTAAAAAGTAAGAAAACATGATCTGTTGGACAGCCCGGTTTCGACAGCATGAGAGTTGTTCCACACTTAGTCGTTAGAACTTGAATGAATTCTTTTTTACAGCAATTTAAGTACTTTTGTTGTCATTGGAGTACATTCTTCTACGTTGTCTTGAAAATGTATGCACGTCTCTTGGCTGGAGAATCCTTTTATGAACATGCGTGCTTAGTAATGCATGAAAAGGATGTCTTGGATTTGGAGATGAGTGGAAACAGTTGGTTTAAATGCTTCAGAAGGTGGTGGGGGAATTTATTCCTGCTCTCGTATAAAGATGAAAGAGCACAAGTATATTACACGAGCATACACGCATTGAGAATGGAGAGGGCCAAGCAATTTTATATTTATAGAAAGTGTATACATCCGTTGAGTCAGTTTAGGTAAGGATACAAAATGATAATATATATAAATTACGCAACACGTTTGTCTACTATATACCTAAACTACTTAACCGATTTAAATAAAATTTGCACATCGTATGCAGTTTGATCTAACTTAAAAGATAGCTACCTTATTATATATTATATAGGTTAAAGGATAGCTTACGTATATACCATATATATATATAAGTAATTACGTGTGTATGTCACTGAAAAAATGCGCTATCTTGCAAAGGAAGAAAGAGACAGGCTGTTTTAAGTCACAATAGTCGACAAAAACAACCTATTTTTGATCAAGAACCATTGATATTTCTACCATTTGGTAGTTTACCGAATAACAATTCGTCTTCAATTCGAATATTAGTAGTAATAAAATTTAAAAATACAGAAATTAACCTTTGTTATATTTAGAACTATAATCTATTGGCTTTTATGCCTATATTATTACTATTTTAACAGATAAAGTAATTGCCGATCGGTGCGTTTTTTTCAGACAATTTTGGGATTATGCTATTGTGCCGATTGTGATATTAAATATGATTATATTTTACCACAGCACATCCATTACGTACGGTGAGGCCGAGTGGCAATTTTACATGGCCAACGTATTTCTAGAAGGCCTACTTTTTCTGGATATCTACTTTAGTTTGAGCACTGGGTATGTCCATACGGATTCGAAACGGATAATTCTGAATAATAAAAAGATAATGTTACATTACGCTTCGACCAAGTTGTTCTTTCATGTTCTGGCCTCTTTTCCTGTACAGACTATCATGTTCATGAGATATGGAAGAAGTATTAACTGTGCGATCTGTAAGGCGAATAAATTCGTTATCGCGTTGCAATTTATCGGCATATTTCGTATGTATCGATTAATTGATGCTACAAGCCAATGGAGTACATATAGAAGATCTGTACAACTGACCTGCTGGCTTAAGTTTCTTCGTATCGCTATTCTTTGTTTTATCTCTATGCATATTTTGATGCGCTTAGCTGATATAATATCGGTCCTTAAGATTCTATCTAGGGGCCGCATAAGCCCTCGTTCTTTTTACGCCTCAGTATTGAGTATAAGATACGGTAGCGATCCACCTCCGGACCACGTGTTCTACTATTTAGAGTGTGCAAGAATCTGCAAGTCATTTCTACTGTTTAGCTTTAGCCTCACGCCTGATGCTTATTTTCCCGATAAGATGACGTCATTGTTCGCGTATTTGGTTGCCATGATGTTTTATATGTGGAGTCTTGTGGAGTGCTATTTTTTATTAAGCTACCTAAAGTATACCGAAGACCAAATGTACACTTGTGTAGACAGAACTTTGACTTTGTCACGGTGGAGAATGTTGCCTGACAGTTTTAGTAAGAAGTTATTGAGTTATTACAAGTTTAATATGACAAAGCTAACTATAACGGAGAGACAGAATGGGCTGTACAGAAGCCTTCCTAAAAGTTTGAAAAATGAAATTGCTATATCTTGCAACAGTCGCATGTTATTGAGAATACATTATTTTGCCGAGTGGCCGTCTGAATTGATCGAACAATTGGTAATGTGTCTTAAAGAGGAAATATATATGGCAGGAGATGTCGTTGCAGAAGTAAGTATTTATTACTTCTTCTACTGGTTCCTTTTTTATACTTTATTTTAAAAAGAGAACCAGTAATATAGTTCCTTTTTTATAAGTTAATTAATATATATTTTTATTTTATACGTTTAGTTAGATTTATAATCATTTAAAAGAATCAAATACACAACTACCCGCAATTCTTTTAATCGTCGAGCGAGTTTGCTTATCTTGCCGAAGCCGCGTACAAATTATTTGAAGAAGCCCATTAGGTATGAGGGTCTGCAATTATTTAATCAATTACCATCTAAAATTCACAATATAGAGAGTTTGACAAATTCAAAAAGACAGTAAAGATGCATGTTAGAATGAACACAGTTGACTAAAATTAAGAAATTATTTTTTAAAACTAATTAAGGATCGTCTTAATTTCAGGCGTTATTAAGTTGCAAGTATAATATTTTTGTATTTACTATGTATACGACTTGATTTTAATAGTTTAGTCTAAACTTTATATATGAAAGATTTAGATATATACACGAATTTTAATGGTATATTAATACTTACATAACAAGTGTTACCTAAGTTAAGGTTGTCTTTACACATATTTACTGGTTTTGCTTATTTTGTTGTTTTTGTGTTTTGATTCAATTAGGGCTGAATTTTTTTGAGGCATGTATGTAGGAATCCGTTTTAGAAAACCCTCATTTTTATATGTATAGTTTGCATGATATGTCTGGAGGAAACAACATCACACTGACATATTTACATACATATTTCGCAGGCTTTTGTTTTTATCGACAAGTATATAATGACACTTGAATATCTATATAAGTGTCTAGTCTTCTGTCTCATAAGAAGGAAGAAACGAATGTTAACTATATTCTAAGTAAATACCAATTGAATTATACATTTTAGTCTTCCATACCAAGTGATGGTCTCATGATAATTGATGTGGGTGTGCTAGCAATTTATTCAACACGAGATGAAGAGGTTGGCCATTTGGTAGACGGTGACTACTTCTGCGAGTTATGCCTAGTCACAGATAAAGAAATACGAATGTCCTCGGTAATCGCTTTAACCCCGTGCAAGGTACATTTTATTTATCTAACCTCTCTGGCTAACAGCTATTTATTTATTTGATTTTTATTTGTTGATGTTGGTACTAAAGTTATATAAGTAATTAAAATGTGGTGAAATCTAAATGGAATAAATTATTTGTCAGTTTGAATTTAGATACCTTTCTACATCCTTTTAAATTTGAGTTGAGGAACTTTGATTCTCAGAGCAATTAAATATAAAATATTTAACAATCTGATGAAAATATCGCATTCTGGTACTACAGTTGATTGCCAGATGTGAGCCTTTCTTCACTCTTTTCATTTATCTCATTGGAGACTATTTAGATGAATTTATTATTAAAGTAAATAATATAATTATTATTTAGATATTACTACAACTAACGGTAATCGTTGATTACTATTGATGAATTAATCTGTTGGTATCGTTTAGCTTGATAAAAGTATTGTCGTGTTTCAGATATTGTTTCTGGAGAAAATAACTTTCAGAAAACTGATGAGATCATACCCAGAGCTGTTCTATCAATTGAAGGATTTATTAACGGAAAAATACACATCGCAACGTCGAGCCTCCATTAACCCACTTCCAGTAAAATCAATAAATATTTAGTTTATTGCTTCAATTAAAAGCATACAACTTAGTTACGCAGTTTTGCGAAAAGTACCGTCTTTCAACTATATTACGACGACGATGGTAATAAATTGGACGCACGGTGATTCCTGTAGATGAGATGCTTGTGTTATATATTTTACGATGTTTTGTAATCTTAAAAGGAGTAAGTACATTTTGTTTAATTTAGTTTTGAAGCATTACCTGAAAATAAATAGAAAAAAACACTAGCCTCTTAGGTCTGGCGCTCAGATTTTCGTATCTGTTTTTTTTCGTAGGTAGGTGATCAGCCTTTTCTGCCCTGACACACGTCATCAGCTTTTTGGGTCTAAGGCATACGGGATTCCTCGCTATTTTACCAACCATAAGATTATTGCGTAGATAGAACGTCCATTGGTGCACAGTCGAACCAACGAACTTAAGCTTCAGACTCACACGCCACTGAACGCACTGTATGAATGTTAGAACCAATAATACCTTTATTTGAATAAAGTTTAGGGAAAATCTTCAGTGAAAAGGTTTGGTGGGAACAACATTCCTTCGACCGTTGCCTTTTATTTGTTGAACTTTATTTATCAGTATTAATACGCAAAAGCCAAAACGAAATACACACCAAACATAAAATACAGTTAACAATTATCAATTAACAGGTTAATAACATTTAGGTTAAAATATCATTGTAAGTTAGTATAAATGTATAATTTATATAAAATACCTTTACCTGTTTTGTTTTGTTTTAATTTAATTACCTATTAACTATTATATAACTTTCAACATATACTTTCTGGGCTTACTCAAATCAATGTATGAAGTCCATAACATTCTCTTCAGCCACAAAATTACTTTCGCATTAAAATATTAGTGGCAGCGGCATGACCCACAAGCCGATATCCGCATTCGTCTTATGATTATTGTTTCAAACGCAACAGATGTCGCTCCTACGTGACCGACATTGTCAATAGATGACCAAATGTTTTCCCAATCGTGACCAAAGCGGGCCAATATAGAAATAAGGTTTTATGAGAGCTATGTAGATTCCGCGATCGTGGTCACCGCGCGAGGAATGCGAAATAGTTTTTTCCTTTATTTTAATTAATATTCACGTAAGAGGCGCGTTACAACACCTGGCAAGTTAGAAGTGTTGTTCAATGTATAGAAAAGTAAATCGAGGCATTCTAAGTAGCCAGCTAGCGGACTGTGAATCTATTAGTGTAGATGATTAAGTGAAAATAAAATTTGAGATTTATTTATTAAGAGCATTTGCGTCGAGTTGTATTAGAGTTATCTTGGGAATGTGGGCGTTCTATGGGCGGTATTTACACTTACGTACACGCGTACACGGTACATACACTTATTAGCATCGAGTCAGTTTTGTTCCTGAAGTAATAAAACATGCCTTGAAAGTTGACAATCGTTTGGCTTTAAAATATTAAATCTAAACTTTTAACCTCTCCGTATGAGCTAAATACATTTGGTGTTCCTGGAGGCGTTGCATCTACAAACAATAGTTATTATTGATTAATTACTAAATAATTATTTTTAACAAAATTGGTAATAAACGTGAAAAATAATGCCAGTCGAAAGTTGCAATTATAACTTTATGAAGCCAATGCAAAAAGTGATAGTAACACACATCAAGAATTTCAAGTTCCGAAATTGGGTTTCTCGATCAAGCCTCTTGGATGCACTTCCCTGCTTTTTTGTAGCAATCACTGTTACGTGCCAAGGATATTATCTAATGTAATACTCTTTACATAATTGCGTAGCCATGTTGCGAGTTGAAATTAAGGTTAATACCAAAATGAAAACGTGTAATACGTTAAATACTATTACCAATATTAAATTAAATTATGGTATCGACTCGGAACACTCGAAATCATAATAAATAGTAATTTTGATCGCGAAATTCTAACATACATAACAATACTAACGAAAACCTATTATAATTGAACAAAAAATATTAATTATAAACATGACGGAAGACATATTTTAAGGTTTTTAAAAATATAGGGTTTTATAGACCCACAAGATTATGAACCAATATGACTCAGGGCAGTCCATGGGCGGTATTATTATCTATATAAAAACAAATACACATTAAATATATACATATATATATATAACTGTATAAATGGAGCAGACTAACTTAAGATGAAGGATTGGCGCTTTCGAAATGAGGTGCTGATGTTAAGCATACCATAGATCGTTAATCCAATGCATCGATCCAGCTCCATATTAAAACCCGTTTATCAACCACAATCCGACAACGTTTCGTTTCAAACCTAAATAACCTAAGAATATCATCGTGATTGGCAAA
This sequence comes from Pieris rapae, assembly GCF_905147795.1. NCBI lineage: Eukaryota > Metazoa > Arthropoda > Insecta > Lepidoptera > Pieridae > Pieris > Pieris rapae. The sequence continues at coordinate 3,048,017 of NC_059534.1, read as the reverse complement.
AACACCGAAGGTAAAAGATCGCGTGGGCGTAGGTAAAAGACCGAAATTGCAGGAAAATTCATCAAATTAGATCTTACTATACGACCACGATACTCAAATAAGAGTCACCGACCCAGCGAGAGAGAAGCGGAATAGCGATTCTTGCTTTCATTATGATCATTATTTTGAGAGAAATATAATCGCCAATAGTTCAACCGTGAAGTTTTAAATGAATAATTATGAACAGATAGGAATAAATTATAGTAAAAGATATATGTTCTGTGGTTTAAATTTTTGTAGCTGTGTCATGGTACTAGGTAATAAAAAATCTGTAAATATATGAAGTCTAGTTTGAGAATCAAATTTCTCAGCAGTTACACGGCACTGCTGAGTAACAATATTGAGTTTTGCTATGGTGCTAAAGATTTTGAAAGAACTATAGGGTACAAAAGGGTTATAGGGGTGATATAGGGTTAAAAGATTACAGAGGCAGGCGTAAACAGTTTGATAAGCGATTGCTTAATTCATACTGTGGAACCATGTCTCGTCTCATAGACGAGAACTAATACGAAATTGAGTACGTTTTAGACATAAGGGGTCATAGTTCGCACCAATTCTTGACTGTCAGAAGGTTTAGGGCTGAGTACAAGGAACGTCAAAACGTCGTCACTTGTCATATATTAGATTTTGACACATGGTTGTAATGCTGAGTGACCCTTAATATAAGTTTATAATCATAGTGTTGTTAATTACGTTACCAGTTGTTATGTTGAATTTTTAAATCATAACCAATCGCTTTAAAAATATGTATGGCAAATTCTGTTTAAAACTTAGATTATCAAAATATATATTAGGTATTAGCTGTATGTACCGGCTGCGTACAGATAGACCTATATTACCCAGAAGTAAGGTACGATTTTGACGGGAAAAAAATTTTTATATCATGTATTTTTTGTGATTGTACGTTATAAAATAAATGGTGAACAGTTGATAATTAGGATTTAGGCCAACAGTAGTCTAGCTTATAATGAAATAGCGATATGTTTACCAAATGCAATGTGTATTAAGTTTCATTCCAATGGTTACGTAAAGATTACATTTACAGGCTAATAACATATTACTGTGAGAATTCCATACTTAGTGATGGCCTCCGCAATTTTTTTGTTTCCCTTTCTATTCATATGGACTAGTTACGGAAGTGGATTGTTAAAAATGATTGTTGTGGTAATATAAATAGAAAATAGGTAATTATTTGACTTGAGTGCTTGTCGCACAAACGCCTATAAAACCAATGCAAGTAATTACAATCCATCTTCAAATAAAACAGTGCTGTTATTCGCTCCGGGAATACCATGTCTCCAAAAATATAGAACCAGTTTTGGTGGAATGGAACTGTTCCTTAAGTTGAAATATATCTGATTTACATGACTATATCCATATAACTTTAAGTTCCCGAAATTTGTAGTCAAACGCATTTACGAGCGATTACGATCAACAAACTTTTCCAAGCCAGTGCAATGATATCACGTCTAACTGATAAAATCCCCAAAAATGGTACTGTCTTCATTGAAGGCTTTTCCGTTTGTCTCACGTTGTTTTGTATTAGAAAATGATATTTCGCATTTATTGGCCAAATATTACATTAATTAAATTTATTTATTGGTATATATATTAATAATGTAATTTGTCGAGGTTTTATAAATAGGGTTTTGATTTTTAGAATCTTTATAAAGACAATTGGATTCAGTAATGGAGATGAAGCAGGCCAATATGATTACTACAATTTGATTAAATAGAAGTAGATGGGATCACGATAGGAACTGGTTTAATAGTACCTAGAATTTTAGAATAAGCTTACAGAAAGCACAGTTTTAAAGTAGCAAATATGTAGTCGTCGAAAAGTAGTTTAAAAACAGTTCATTAAATTTTAGTTATTGATTACTAAGCCATGTAAAGATTATTATAGGGGTGTTTGGACTACACTTATCACTGAATTTTACGACCCATTCTCAGACAGGGAAAAAGATCAGAAGGAAGATCGTAACACAAGATATATACATATATATATATACATATATATATATACATATATATATATACATATATATATATATATATACATATACGCTAAGACGCACCACATCTCGTGCATTGGATTTCACTGCAACGGTGATGGCGTAAACACGATGAAACCAGATTGAGGATATGTTACAATGTTGCCAAACTCTTTATTATTACCAATCTAATAATATATACTTAGGCTTAATAAATTATTGTTTTATGTTTTGGTCACGCACTGTTTCGCAATTAAGGGTCCGCCTGGGAATCAAGGTTTGACTGTCAAAACTTAAAGGAAAGGTTTGATTCCTACATATTTTTTTAATGAAATGTAATGATCAATATCATTTCAACTAAATCAATCAGATATCCTATTCATCAAGGATTTTACTAATATCCATATGTTAGTTTATTCTACGGAGCCTTTATGTATGGGTTCGGTGGTGAGAATGTTATTTGCGGATTGCGGCACGTAGAAGCTAATCATTTTTAGAAACCATAAATGGAAAAGGTTACAAAAGTATCAGTGTCTCGAAGTTAAGGACTTCAAACACAAATACTCGATGAGTCAAAATAGCTTTGATTTTTTATAACAATTATCTCTCTATTACTCAACGATTTATATTAAAATGAAATTGAAATGTCTAGATTTATTCGCACGCAAAACACAATTACGAAACTATTTTCCGGCATCATTATAACGCAGGGGTTCGTATAACAGCGCCATTTTGTGGACCTCCAAAACAGCTGAACGGATCTGTCTAATATGGGTCGTAAAATATCGCAGTTACAATATCAACTTAGAAATAATAAATAACTTTCATATAAGTAAATAAGTACACTTATGAACTTCACAAAGGAAGTTGAATTAATAATAAATTTACATTTACTAACAGTTCGCAAGACAAGGGCGTAGAGCTCTTTTTAATCGCTAAGTTATGAGTCATTCAAACTGTTTGAACCGGAGTAAATCAATAACAAGGATTAGGATCATTTAAATACTTGTCAAATTTATAAAAACTTTATTGATTATTTTACATTCATGAGATCTTTGAATTTAGTTAGTGATAATTATGTAATTTCGCTTGGGCGTTTGCTGTAAAAATGAATTGGTTTATCTTCTGGAGCCTGGTTCGTTTGTCTGTTTCGAGTATTTTACTGGAGAATGTAACCATTTGCTTTAAAATGCTTTGTTTATATTTTTTTGTACATTCAACAAGTCTTCATGAATATACTGACCCGATAATGTCATAGTCATAATGTACTTTATCTGCTTATTGATCTTACTATACAACGATATTTTTAGTTAAAATGTTTGTTATTATACTGCCTGGCAATATTGCCTGTCAGCAATGTAGCTGCCGTGGTTTTTTAATATTTATACAAAGAGTTATACTTTACTTACCATTAATTACTCTTTTCTTTCCATAAAAGGCTTGCAGCTTCGACACTACAAGTCCGCATAAGTATAACTAATTTTCATTGCACTAACTTTTTGCTATAGTGTTAGCCAAACACTTGATTCTTGACCGTGACTCTGTAGTTGGAAACCAGCTCTAGGTTTTCTATGTTAAATAGAAAAGTATAAATGTTAACACGTGAAGATCGAAGAGAATCAAATAAACAGGGGTTCCATTCTACTACATTATTTTCAGTTTTTACCAATAAGATAAGAATAAGACCTAAGTATCATTTTGAAAAATCCGGGAACTTAATACAGGCATACAAAATAAATGTTTACCTAATGCTTGTATATTATTTTTTCTATATCGCTATATAAGATAAAGTTTTCTACATAAAGAATTAATCTCGTAGTGTTTGATATTTATTTTCGCAGGGCATAAAAATCGCAAATGCAATAATAAGTACAGCTTATATAAAAATAATGATATTGCTTACACTAAAGTGTTTTAAATATGATATAACATTTATTATATGTCATGTACAACTTTACACATTTCTATAGTTTAATCTCATATGCTTTCAAAATTTAAACAATGATAGTTACGATTAAATCAATAGTTACCTCATAAAATTCCGTACATCCTTTGCAAATTCCTGAAGCTTGTACGTTTGACTTTTCGAAATCACTTTAATAGCAATCACTTGATCAAGTTACACCCCACCTTGGCAAGCCCCACCGAAATGTGAAGTTGCCTATCTGCGTTCCTTACACCATAGTAAACGACCTTTCTAAAACTGCCGGGTTGCCGGTTAGTAGGGATGAACTAAGGGGCAGAATTATGCAATTATTGGACTCGAGTAAACCATATATAAGGATGGCAATGGACTGTGGTGAGTATACAGACAGCAAGTGTCAGACTAAGTGTAGCTAATCAGTTCAGCCAATTAAGCAAGATGTACACGAAACTCGCTGTAAGTTGAGACTTTTTGCTATCAGTAATAATATAATATTTTTCTGTTATTTAAATAATATATAAAGGCAATTGAACTTCTCAGTGCCAACATGGTCATCTTTTAAACCAAACTGTTTCTTAGGAATTACGCATAACCATTACTGAGTAAAGGACATGTTTAAAAATTTTCATTGGGTTCACATTTAAAGTAAAACTTATACTTCTGGAGACATTTAAGAAACAATTGAAAAGCGATGCGTTACGTTTATTTAGCATTAATTGCATTTGAATTTTCAGCTCTTCACCCTCTTAGTCGCCGTGGCCGTGGCAGTGCCAACACCAGGAGGCTTCGGTGGACAGTAAGTACATACAAGAATTATCAAATTGAATGCAAATCATCGACAAATTATTGATGTCTCATGAAAAATACGATTAATGTTTTTATATTGCGTACCAATGACATGTTTGCAAGCGCCTTATTATTAAGAAACATAACTAATTATTTTAGATTTGATAGATAATTTAATGTTTTAAGTCATTATAATTGGACGATAAATTTTGGATTATGTCTAATATGTCAGAATAGCTGTTTACGTATTAAATGTATCCATTTGGTATTTAAAGTTATTTACGTTGGAAAGAAAAAGTAACGAAACAGTTTCGCTGAGAAACAAACCATGCACCTGGGTTTGCTTTCACTACAAAACCATGTGGTCGTGGTTTTCCAAAGTATATATGAAGTATACGGCCATAATTAATATAATAACAATTTGCCAATAATCGTTCAAATAACCGAACCTATCACTGAACATTTTATCCTATTGGAGAGACGATTGTCTGTCAATAATACGGGATTTAACATCAAAAATATCTAAAACGATTTATATAGATTCAAGTTGAAACAAATGAAAACAATATGTATAAAATCCAAATTAAAAAATAAAAGCTAAAAATTTCAATTCCGATTACGTAATTTGCAAAAAATATAACTTTATGCACTGTTTAATATAAATACAATTATAAGTATGCGACAGCGTAATTAGATATTACGTATGAATCGCGAAAGGATTTTTTTGATTTTGTAATCTTAGTTACACACGTGTGATATGTCCGAGAAAACTGACGACGAACAACCAATCTTAATAAATGTTAACATTAATAATTTACGTCCTTATTCACGTATTTTTCTTTATGGACTCAACGCGAAAGAAAGCAAAAGAAAATAATTAAACATTTACTGTTACTAATATTACGCATTCTGCCACTAAAGCTCCAGACGGAAGTTAGCGGCACTAAACTGTCTTGTACGCAATAATTGATCTGCATAATCCCAGTGAAAGGACTGCTTTCGAAGCAACCTTTGTTTATTAATGTCGGCTTATGTAACGATAAACGCTAAGAATTCTAAATACTCTGAAAATTGTAGTATGTGAACATTTTATTTTTTTTTGAGCAGAGGGATTCATTGGTTTTTCGGATGAGTGATAATTATGATCGAGAGAGGTCGTGCACGTCTTGCCAACTCTAGTCTGTAGCGTCTGTTTGAGCTAAGGGTCTCTATGTGTAGGCAGATAACCAAATCGAACAAGCCTGCCAGACGCTAACGCACGCAAAAGATAACAATAATCAATATGAGATTATTATAACTTAATTTTTTTGGGGTTGTTCGGTGAGGCCACAGTTTTAACAGTACCAGTTAATAAAAAGCGTGTAAGGTGTACAATCAAAATTCAAACTCGATGGGTTATGTTTTATTCATTGGTCGTAGATAATAATTACGTCTAAATCGCTTCCAAGTTGAGCAATTTCAATGTAATTTTTTCAAATAAGTAATTTGAGTACGAGTAACAATGCCTGTCAAATTAGAGCATAAAAATGTACAGCATCACATGTAACAAGTTAATATAATACTTAATAACAAAACATTCACTTGTTGCGCAATAGTCTGTATGGATATGCTGATGTTAATTGGTTTGTTAATAGTTTATTATCAAGCTTATAGTACTTTCATCTGTTGTTTTAAAGAGACCTAGCCTGCGAAAATTAAATTTAGATTTATATGAGGATTAGTTTTTCTATAAAAAGATACTGGACCTCTGTTCTAAGTAGTAGTAGTATAGGTAAGTAGGTGATCTTCTGTGCCGGAAACAGGTCGTGTCAGTTTCATGATTCTTCCATCACAGTCCCAGCGAGTGTTAAAAGCACACATAGACAGTCCATTGGTGCATAACGGGGTACGAACTTCGACCTAAGGGAGAACAGTCGCGCGCTGATGATAACACTGCTTAGTTTATTTTACGTTTACCCTTAAAATATACATATCTTGCCAATATTTGTCTTATAAAAACGTAATATTTCGCTGTACAAATATGCGTTTTTATGCATAAACTATCACAAGTGAAACATTCAGTAGCTATTTGAATCTTGTTCTAGTTGAGGTGATCTGTATACTAGTGATACAATTTCAAATCAATAAAATCCTATATATTGTGCTTTAGTAGTAAACTTTCCGTTTATGCATTTGTATCTGAAAATAGCCGACGAAACCAGCCCTACGATTAATTTCAGATTTTTGAAACCTTTGTAAGATTTTTTTAATTGGACATAATATACTTTATTATTAGGTCATAAGCACAAGTCTAGTATTACACAATACTTGTTGAATACGATCGCTTTCTCCGATGTAGTGAAATGGACAATTTTCTTGCGCGACAGAATTACTTAACTTGATGTAATGGTGTCCTAGTTTTCCATAACTCACTTGGTACTTTGAAATGTTACCGCGTAATATTGTAGCGTTTAGACGATTTCCGGACTAAGTTGTTTTTCAATATGTGCTTCCTAGTTAAAGGCGTGAAAGTCTTAAAAACGTATTATTTCATATTTAGGCATAATACAATCTAAAGACCTTTGCCAAAAAAAGTTTCAAACTTTTAAGTTATTAATCAACGTACTTTAGGTGTCCATTATGTACACAATGACACGAGGCGAATACAAAATGATCAATTGTCAATCTTTATTAATTTAGAAGTTTTGTAAGATGTAGTTATGAGATTCCACGAAGGAAATGACATTCTAAACCATAAATATAATACTTATCATAGAAAAACCTTTCCAGCAAGCACGTAACCATCCATGTACCATACAAAGTGCGCACCATCCACCATCATCATGTCTCCAAAGTACCGGTGCCAATCCACGTGCCTGTGGTAAAGGAAGTGCCTGTGATCAAGGAAGTGCCTATCTACAAGCACGTACCAGTCCCAGTGATCCAGCACGTACCATACCCGGTGATCAAGAAGGAAATCATAGAGAAGGAGGTGATTGTGCCTGTCCATCATCATGAAGAGCACATCTCCCACGGATGGGAGGGCGAGTCGTTGTCGCATGGCTGGAACTGAACGTCTCTGTTAATTAAGAAATTAGTCTAAGGTAATTTCACTACGTAAAATATTTTTGTTATTGCACACACCACATAATTGATTTATAGCTTTTATTAGTTTTTAGCTATTTGCTTCAGTGAAGCTGATTTAAGTTTAACAATGTTATTTTATAACAAAATTCTTTCATGTTTTTGGCTAATCCGTTTACAATTGAGTCATGTATCGATTCCTGGTTTGGAATATCCCAAATAGTCTCGGTTCGGAAGGGACGATTACACACCAAAAATCTTACTACACCAATTGTATCAAGATGGAATTCATTTAAATAAACTTTGTAAATGCTAATTTATTTGTTTCAGGTAATATTAAGATCCCTCAAATCATCGTCATTGTAAATACAAACAGTATTACTTATATACGGAAGTGTGTATGTATGTGGATTATGAAACCGTTTCATTCAATTTTGATTTTAAAAATAGTTTGTTTGATCTATTATAGATTGTATTATCTTGTCCGTGTTCTTTTTAAGTTTTGAATTGTTCGTAGTAAAATTGATACTATATTTTAGAAACATGTATAATAATTTTGATCTTGGGCATTTTTGGCTTACCGCCCGTTAGCATTACGACGAAGACAAGTCGTATTTGGAACAACTTTTTTTTAAATTTTTATTTCAAATTTCATTATATACTATTTAAAAAGTTCTACGCCTACAACTTTATAAAAAAGGTACTGTGAGGAAATAACTCGTTGACGCTATTTGATAATTATTGTAATGATGTTGGATACATGTACCTTGCTTAACACATTTGTATATACAGTAACCAAAGAAAATAAACGATGAATATTTTTTAATAACTGTTTTTAATTTCTCCATTAACTTTGCTTATGCGCCTGTGGGTTTTTTCTATACAAATTAGTCTTATAAATCTACGTGTAGCATCTACTCGTATTGATTAAAAACAAATCCGGTTATGTTTCACTATAGAAACTTTTTAAAGTTTTAGGATTTCTTTCACAATGTCCGGATAAGTTCCAAATAAGCTATTTATTACTTACTAGCTGCTTCCGCGAACTTCGTTTCTCCTTAATGCCTAGCCTACCTTTTTAGTACATGCCAACATGGAACATTTTGCTGTGCTACCCCCTTTTTTTATTTTTCGGTTGATTTTTTACACCTTGTGTCCGAAAAACCCCAATATCTCACAGAACCCTATTTTTGTCAAAAATTAAATATAGCCTATATTACTCGTGGATAATGTAGCTTTCGAATGGTGAAAGAATTTTTAAAATCGGTCCAGTAGTTTATGAGCCTATTCATTACAAACAAACAAAGTTTTCCTCTTTTTATTATTAGTGTTTATTAATATATATTATATTGGTAGGATAAACACTATTGTTGCGTTTCACGACTGTCAGGTAGCGCGAATTTTCAGGATTTCTTCGGAACTTTTATCTTCCGAATAATTTATGTGTTGCATAGCTATTTGGTACTTTATCCATACATTGTGAAACAGGCCCTTAATGTTTCCACTTTGCAATAATACAATTTAGGCTATTATCTCGGTTATCTTAATAGTTTAGTGTCCACGAATTACTTTATTAGTTGCTTCTTTAACTCTGAGGCGTTTGTCTATTTTTATAAAACCATGACTACTTAAAACTTCATTAAAGCGGTAACGTTAAAGACATTCTACAATATTTTTGGATATAATTTATGTAAAAATCGGTAATCATATTTTCAACTATCTTCGAGTAAATACTAAAATCTTTAACATATAACCCGTGACAGACGTGTTATTGAATTATAATACCAATAGGTAATTTTTATTATAGTTAAATACATAAATAAAACTTCTTTAAGATTGTTTTAAATTTATATTACGTTCTACACATTGGCAATACATGTACTATACATCATCTTTTCCATAATTCTCTTAACAAATGACACGAAAGCTCATACGTTGTGAAAGTGAGAATATTAGTTGATAGTGCTTTATATATCGTTATTTGTAAGCCTCTATAGAGGCCGAGGAATCCCTCTATCTTCACAGTATCAGCTATACATTGGATCAAATTAGAACATTTAACTAGATTTCTTGATGTCGTCGGAGTATAAAATTTGTCCTCAGATTTATGACTCTGCAAAGATAAATTGATTAACTCCAGAATAATGTAGTTTTTTGTTATTAGTAGTTGCACAAACCAAAACATGACAAAAAAGTGACAAGGTATCATGGCAATATACGCCCCTTTTTTTAAATAATGACGTTCATAAGTCTAGGTATAACAACAAATACATTCTGATTATGAGCACCGTTAGTCCAATTGTAAAGAACTAAAATTCACGAGAATTTTGATACAGTATAGAACTCTACGGTAAAGTACATCTATCAAATATTAATGAAACAGTAAAAAGCAGCCAACCGTGCCATATGTAAATGTAGTATTTCAACTAAGAAAGAGCCTTCTATATTTTGTATGAAGAGTAACTTCCGTAACTTAACACTGACTAGAGAGTCAACTTATGAACACATCGTCTAAGTTTACAGAGTCGAAACCTGTTTTGCTTTCATCACAAAGTTTTAATTCCTCGTATCACCAAGTCGTGTACACAAAAAACCTAATATTAACTATGTATCTAATAAAGTTAAGAGAACATACAGAGATTTGTAGTCTTCTCTTTGCTAAGTCGAATGGGTACATAGCGACCTTTGAAATGAAACCGGCAAACAGTCCTGCAACACTGGTAGCTAAAAGGAGGTGTTCTGGTCTTGTCGGCGCCTTTTTCTCTTCTTGTGTTCTACAAGAGTCTAAATAGTCCAGTATTATTGGCTGCACGAATCCAAAGACAGAAAATGTAATACCCACTTGAGGACCGAGCTAAAACAGATATAAAAACATAAGTTACAGATCAGGGGGCAAATGGGCCATAAGCTCAGCTGATGTTAAGCGATAATAATAATTAAACGATAAGCGATCGCTGCCCATGGACATTCACATTAACAAAAGCGTTGCCAGTGCGATGCTGTCCCTTTAAGAATTCGTGAGGGTCTTTAGTCGAATTGGTTCGCTTACTTCAGTCTGCATATTTAAAAAAAGAGGTTTTTGATAGATCATTTATATAGTGGCCTTCTGTTTCAGTACTAAACAGTTTTTGGTTTTCAAATAGTCGGGTCATCGCATTCTAAACTAACAGGCAAATCTCGAGTAACTCTTCGATGTGTGCAAAGCTTTAAACTACAATATTTTCTAAATAACAATAAACTTCTCTATGTTCAAAGAAGTTTCCCTGTCTTTTTTATAGAACAGGGGGCAAACGGGCAGGAGGCTCACCTGATATTAAGTGATACACATGGACACTCTGAACTGCGGACGTCGAGTGGAATTTCGTATTCTGCCTCGATGATGAAACTCAGCTGCAGGTATTAATCCGAAAAAATGTTCTCCTTTTTTAGTTCATACAGCCCAGTAAAGAGCCATAGAGACATAGGTCTGTATAGTACCCTATAGTTCTATTAAGTCTTTAACAGATTTACTTAGTTAGAATAGAATAGTTAGAATTTTTAAAATTATTATTTTACGAAGTTGTTAAAAAAACATTTGTTTTGGCGTCTAAATAAAAATATTTACCATTAGTACCCCAGCCGTCCAGCCCTCATAAAAGGCAAACAACCCACCGGATCTATATACAGCCTTCGCTCCATTAAACAGACCTTTATACTGCTGTTGAACAATCATCTGACGAACTCTTATTACCTCCAGTGGGGTCACCAGCGTGGCGCTGCAGGTACCAGCACATATGCCGCATAGGAATTGTAGTATATTTCTGAAATTTAGTTATAGATGCGCTTCAAAACCTGACTATTGGAACTCTATATAAAATCTATATAGATACTTAAATTTTTTTTTCACTACAATAAGAAGAACAAACTTCTGCATTACTCTAACCCTAAGATCCAATTGGATACTCGTGTATGCGAGAACTGTGTTGTTGGCCTTCTTAAAGGTGCTACTAAATCACAATCATTACTGTAAGTAATTTTAAAATAAAGAACCTCGGTCTTCAGATATTTCGATTAAAAAAATGTTGAGCAAAAATGGCACTTAATACTGTTGTCATTAAAATATATAAGGCGCGTATTTACTTGTGTTCTGGATCGACCGATGACGATTGAAAAGCATATCTTGTTGTTAATTCATACACGTAAAACTGGCTGCTCGTTGACAATATTGAATGAACCTGGTACAAATATAGTTATAAAATATCTTCTACGATGTCTGTTTAAGAGGTCTTAGCACGTAAATTTAAATGAATAGCTAGAAAAATCGTAAAAGGATTATTTACAACTTAAGTTTCGCGTCGTTTTTTATAAACCTTGGATCCGGTCGGATCGACAGTCGACTTTCAAGACGTCGAAAACTAAAATCGATATGAACGTGCCTTTAAAAATTATTTTTACGGAAAATAATGTTTTTTATTTGGATTGCAACATTGTCTAAATTTACGAACGTATTGCTAACATATAAATTGGAAAAAAATTGGATAATAGCATTTTATTTTTTTGATTTTTCTTTTAAAAGTAAAATCCAAATCTGGCCAAAATGTGCCGAGACGAATGCAAGATAAGACTGTGTTGTGGACTATAAATTGTAAAGTAAATTTATAAGTATTTTATGGGCCAGGAATAATAACCTACTTGGCCAAGATAATGCCCATGCCAGAACGCCGTCATGCCTTCCTCGAAGAATATCTTTCGGCTGGTTTCCATCAACGTTCTCTGTCTGCGTTTTCGTTTTTCCAGTTGCGTTCGGATTTTTAACACGTCCAATGGTTGGGTGAGAAATCGAGTTACAATGCCTGATATACAACCTGCTATAATTTTTTGATGAGGCGTCATATCCTCGTCTTTAGCGAATCCAACCATTATTGAAACATGGTTCGATTGAATTGGATTTTTGAATCATGATATGTTATTATCATTTGGGGCCATGACATTGCTGTGTCAATGGCGTCTAGGGTTTATGATAATGAATTCTTCTTTAGTTTTTTATATCTGTCAATATTTTGAAAAGGGCTGCTGTCGACACTATCTACAGGCCGTTGGTGAAAATAGAGTAATTTTCTATACTCTTTAATAAAACTGACATTCTTTTGCTTAACTTAAGACTATCCAGTGAAACAGAAAATTGTCAATCTTTAAGTTATCAATATAAGCCAATCAAACTGATTTAATTGGATGCAGTTTCACAGATTCTATTTCTTCTCCAACTAAAATTATTTGTAATGCATTAAATAATCTATATGATTTGATGTGTGTGTTAATATTTAATTTGTTAAATTCTTAGTACTATTAGGGCCTGTTTCACAATTTTTCAGATAAGTTCCAAATAAGCTATTTATTACTTATTGGTAGAATAAGTAGCTAGTAACTAGTGTTTGTTGCGCGTCATGCAAGTTTCTTATTCGGAACTTTTTTCTTCCAAATAATTTATGTGTTGCATAGCTATTTGCTACTTTATCTATACATTGTGAAACAGGCCCTTAGTATCTAAGCTTTTTATATAGCTCAGTATAATTTCGTAAGTTAAATAATATCTTTCACACCGATCCAACCTTGAACTTTAGTTAAATAGTTTTATGATTAAGGTGGTAATACAATTAAACTGTTAATAGCATAAGTACATCAATTCAGCCTGTCCAAAAATCGAACAACCTTCATCATTTGACGTCACCTAATTCTAAGCCATGAATATATATAGCAAAGTTAATATTGTTCTATACATTAATCATCCAAATTTGGTGCATAATTGCTTATTGTTCTGAGGCACTACGGTTAGGCGTTATTATTTGGACAGACGCTTTACAGTGAAGTTAACTCGCACACGGGTGAGTAATGCGTTATCATGCTAATAAGCAAAACATAATATATGTTTCTTATCAGTTGTGTGCTTATTATGCGAGCGATTGTATGTGCGATTTAAAATATATTTATTAAGAGTACCAACGAGTTAACTTAGTTTGAATCGCAGTATTTGCATTTTTGTGTAGTGCGCAGTATTTATCATTTAAAAGGACTTTCATCAAGTAAGTACATTTTAAACATTTTTGTTTTTTTAGTAGTGTACTTAGAAAACAACATAATTCAAACATTTTACATAGAGTCTCCCAAGATTCAATATGAGATGTACTTGTTGTTTCGAATTAATTTGTTGTTCTATTTTGGTACCAAGTTCAGTTACAGTGTTAGATAAACGAAAGTAAAGTGATTAAGATTAATCACTCAACAGTTAACAATTAGAAAATTTACTATAGCTAAAACTTATCACTAAAGCTTAAGGAATCTTTTATGACCTTTATGCTTGGGAATATCACCAGTATTTATACGAAAATAAGCTAGTTTTAACGGCTTTGCCCAGTGAAAATAATGTAGTAAATTTTTGTTTATTCAAATTCAATGCTGATCCTTTGGAGCGACTTTTGGTTGTTGGTGCTGTTTTATTTGTTAGTACTACTTTTAATCAACTTCTTCCGAACTATTTCGACTTGGGGTCAACAAACACACATACCACTCCTCTGGCATGTAGATTCATGATCGGCGGTATCACTTAAAATCTAGCTAGTCTGCCGGTTTGCCCTTTGTTCATAAGCAAAACCACAATCATGCACGGGCGGAAATGTTATACTTATGATAATATGATATAAACAGTATTACTGTCCCGCTTCTTTCATTTTATTTGTCGCTAAAAACATATACATACATATACAAGTACGAACAGACATCGGTACAGAGATAATAGTTAGTTTCAGAGAAAATCACATCCTATGCCGAGTTAATTATGTCCGGCCACCTGATGCCAGGAGATTCAGGAGCCAGTTCTGATGATGCAACGAGAAAGGTACATTTCAATATTTATCTAGATATTCTTTAATTTTCTTATTTATAATTGATTAGCTTAGCGTGTTTTTAATTAAAGAAATTGGACTCAATGTTATTTTGACAGCATTATCTTTAACTTTAAATAATTAATGTATTTACTGATCAAATCATTGGCTTAGAAAGTATTGTTGACAATTCCACCGTTACAGATGTAAGATATGAATAGTATGGAAACGGTTATATCTAGTAATTACAAATGTTTATTACATACTAAATTTAATAATATGAAGAAAATTACATTAATTCCTATATATAATTCACCTTAGTCAAAGTCAAAATTATTTAATTCATATAGGTAAACAACTAAACTTATCAACATCGGAAAAGAAGTTAAATTAATTCCAAAATTTACATAAAGTACCAGTTCGCTAGTATAGGGCGTAGAGCGGGCAAGAAGAACTGGCAAGAAACTGTTCGCCTCTCGCTAAGTTTTGTTTATATTAATTTTTATATACAAATTGTTTGAACTGGAGCAAATCAATCAGCAGAATTAGGATCATCTAAATATTCGTCATATTTATAAAAAGCTTTATTGATTAATTTACGTTTACTTTTTTAAATTTATTTAGTAATATTTGTCTAATTTCGCTTGGGCATTTGTTACGAATACAATTTCCATATATGGAGTGGTTTATCTTCTGGAGCCTGGTTGGCTGTACGCTTAAATTAATTCTGTTTCGAGTATAACACTGGTGACAGTCACCATTTATTTTCAAATCTTTTATATTGTATTGTACATAGAAGGCTTAAGAACATATTGACCAGATAGTGACATAATATTTTATTCCTTAAACTTATTCATTAGCTAAGATGTTTCTGCTATGTATAAAATGGTACCATGGTAACCGGTATCATGGTAAAAGTAAAAGTACCATTCCTTCAACGTTGTATGATGTCTGTTAAATTTCCATTGCAGCTTTAAAGTATATGACAGTAATAACGTCCAATCACAATAAAGTACTCAATAAATCGATAACAACTTATGAATCCTCGTTCTATACATTATAGGTTTATGGTATCATTTTGCGAATGTTTTATACACAATTCTATATGTAACAATAATTTGCAAAACTTATTATTTACTTGAGAAACTCTACACTTATTTCAAAGAACTAGTTCATGAAATACAGATTTATGTTTAAGTTTTTAATTATTTGCTAGTTTTACTTTGGTTTTTTTTTCTGTGTAAATGTGTACGGTGCAGTCAGTCTAATGGGCTATTATATATATATATATATATATATATATATATATATATAATTACTGTGATTGTTTTGTGTCACGTGACGGAAGTATGAAAATCAAAATTTTTAATCACCGATTTTTTGATAAATTAATGATTATTTTCGGCTTTTTAAATTAATGTTTTGTACAGATTACTATCAAAATAAATCTTTTTTCTACTGTTAAGGGGGACGGCCCGTTTCTGTATTATACAATAATAATTTGTCTTTTTTTTAATTTAAAGCTTTAAAATCTGCGGTTTTTTTGATGATATTGCATTTAGTATTATCGTAAACACTTCGCGCTTGTGAATCACTTAGCTAAGGTACTGAAATTAGTCCGTAATCGTTTTGTATATTATTTAAGCTGAAGTAATGATAATTTATATTCAAATTGCGTCACGTACATTACTGACAATGCTGCAAAAATTTTGCTAATACATTCTAACACGTTTCGAAAACTGCATAAACTAAATTTCTATTGTTTTCTTTGTCATTACAGAACGCGCGACCTTTTCATTTACCAGCCTTAGCGAAAAATGGAGACGTAGGTAAATATATGCTAGAAAATCCCAATTACCGTGCATACATAATTGTATTATCAAAACAAAGTACCAAGTCACTTTCAAGTATTTTAGCTCTATGAAGATGAAGTGTGAAAGTTTAATCATATTTTGAACTAACTACAGATAAACAATTTAATCAATGGCCAAAATTTCCAGGTAATAAATCGTCAATTAAATCTGGGACCTTAGAAGATGATCAGAGGCTGCCACCCGTAAGACCCCAACGTGGGATAAAAACAAGACAAAGTAAGTATGTTTTGGTCGCTCTCTAATTAACCTCCTAATCAGTAATAGTTTTGTTTATCGCATTATAAATTAACATAGTATATATGTGAAAGTGAACATTTATTGAATAGACGAAATTGGCGATTGAAAAGAGTGGCGGAAAGTTTCTTGCCAGTTCTTCTTGTCCGCTCTACGCCCTTGACTTGCGAGCTGGTAGTAAATGTAAATTTACAATTAATTAATTTTTTTTACGTTCATAAGCGTACTACCTATATGAATAAAGATATTTTTGTTTGTTTGAAAAATAATTAGTTCTGCGTATATGGCATTATTTACCTAAGAGTCCTAATGAAAGAAAATTGAATTGACGTATTTATCAACCGTTATACAAATACGGTTAATTAATTTAATATTTTAGACTATCGGAAAAGAAAAGCAGTGACAATAAAAGATTACTTTGATAATAACAAGAAGAATTTAGAAAAATATATTATGGAATTTGTGACTGTTGAAGAACTGCAGCAGTGGCTTAGCAGGAAAACCATCAGTAACACTGTGAGTGTTCGCCACATACGATTTATATAAACAAATAATTATATAATTTCTTTTCAGATAATAAAGAAGCGAAAATCACTATTAATAACACATTTTAATTAGTATTAGTGCTAAACAGTTCATTAATATCTTTTCAGTGATTAAATATTTTCCATTATTTGTTTGTATTAGACCAATATACTAACACTATGAAAAAGTATCTATAGTAAATATGTACAATAATATGATATTTAAAATCGCTACTTTCCTGCTCTTGTACATGAAATTATATACAATATATTTTTATAGACATCCTCAAACGACGACAATAATGAAGTGGGGAATAAAGAAAAGTTTTTGGTAAGTTAATACATATTTCTTATTCATATATTTAACATTATAAACCAAAAACAAGAACCATAGGTAAGAAGCAATTAAATAAATACCTCTTAAACAGCTTAATGTTATGATAATATTTCCGAGTAGTTGTCGCCCGGGCCCGGCGGGAGACCCTTGTCCCTTTTTAGAAAGATTTCGACACTCCCCTGCTGCTTAGCCACTCAGTCACATATCTGCTTGATTGCATGCCTGATGAGGATGAAGCGGGTCCCCAAAAAAAAAAACAAAGCTGAAACTTAATTCTACATAGAGAAAGGGTTCTTTAGTTCAATCGACTGATTTGATTTTTTATCTAATGGGTGAAAAAAATAAACAAACGTGGGGTGACAATAATAATGTATATAATAATAATTTTTTTTATTGTTTCTCAAATTTTTACCGCTTTGTAGATTAAAATGCTAATGTGCATTTAGCATTTCAATTAAAAAAAAAGATTTTAATGTCATATGTTTCATGTTTTTTTATTTCTGCCATATAAACTCTCTATCGTACGAATGAGCTAAGTATCAGTTAATTAAATGTAGTAACAAACTCTACGTCTGAATACCCTTCAGGCCGCTAGTTAAACGGCTTGCCTGTTAATTGAACGGCTTATTAAGCTAAGCTGTGACATATATATAATAATTTTAACCTATTTGTTTAGCAAGGTTTTATTGTCGTGTTGTCTTCTGACATAGATCGATAGAGTATGTTATGAGTATTCTATTCTACGTACCTGTTCTACAAATCAGTAAATTTCTTTGGATGTTCATTTCTCTCACTTGTCTTTGCTCTTGCCTTCCATTTAATATTTGGTCACCGACTGGTTTTCTTATAAAAAAATTAAACATGTCATACTATATAAAATTATCATATTAATTTTTCTAATATTCACGCGACATTTTCTAAATTAATTTGGGTCACGCTTATCGCGAAAATATTTCGTTGTAGGTACTGGGGTCTACTATGGCCTCTTATTACGAGAATAAAGACTATCTGAACAAAGCTTAAATGGCGATGAGATTGATTTTATTATAGTCTCGGTTGCTAACAAAAATAATCAATATTAATATATTTTAAGTCGTATAGTCAGTTTTTTTGTTATAATTTCCTAGATATTGGGTATAATTCAACTTTAGGGAAATACGTTTCAAGATTGTTCATACAGTATTTCCTTAACAGCTAACATAACTATATAAAATAATAGTATTTTTTTATAGAACTCGGGCAGATGTACTGAATATTTATGGCTAGCCGTCTCCCTTAACTTAATGAGAGACGCGGTTCATTTGAAATACAATAATAAATATAAAAGTCAACAAAACGTATTTTATATTACGCCGATTAAGTTTTCCGTATATATTTCAAATAAATCGTATAGATTCCACTCCCCTTATTGATAAAAATAAGTCTAATTGCACCGTAATTAAAGTACTAGTGTCTCATCAACATGTGTTAACATAATTTAACTTGGAGGTTATTATTTCATTTAATTATTTATCTATAACTTAATTAAAGCTACACATATACATAATATAAAAGAAACAACATAGACAGTATACAATGCCAAGACAGATTACATTTTTAAACAAAATATATGAAACAGAAAATTTAAGTATCTTATTATAATAACTACTACTGTACGATAAAGTCAAAATCTTTCCGCTTCGTAAAATACTTCCTCACACCCTAATATTTCCTCTTTGGCAAGGTGAAAAATGTCATCATAAATTGTATTGTATGGCTAAAACCCGATACATTGGCGAATAACAATTACATGTTCGTACGAGGCATAACAATTGTGAATATCTTGCATTGTAATCTAAAGTTTATATATTACGAATTTGTCTCTTAATAGTACATGAGTCGATGCTATTTCAGAACACTATAAAATCATTTGACAATGTTAAGGATGAGGAATCTGCAATAAAGGAAATACTCATTTCTGTTGGCACGGCATTGAGTGCTGGCGCGATTGGATTATACAAACTGTTTCCCGATGACCCGGCCGTCGTTCAATACTATGTGATTGATAATCAGGTAAAATTGGTGTTTGAAAGGAGAATTAACAAAAAAAAAAAAAATATATATATATATATAGGTGGTAATATTATTAAGAGTATTTCACAGGGATGTCTTTTATAAATATGTAATGAATTGTTAATTTATTCCTGTTCTTTTACTGAATTGTTTCTCAAAACATTTTCTTTACACGCAGGTTCAAATTTATATTAACTTACTGTGGAATTTATGCGAAAAAAAAAAATTATACATTTCGAATTAAAATATCTAACTTCTTCTTTAGAATACATTACGCCAGACAGAGGCAGAATATACAGAGAACGTCCTGCAAGTCGCTAAAACTGGTGCAATCCTTCGGTTATCCACAGTCATGGACAAATCATTAACAAATACGGTAACTCGGTTTTATCATTATCATATATCACGCTAAGGTAATGTAGAAGAAGATTAAAAATACAGTGTATACACCAATGTCAGTTTTCTCAAAGAAACCCCTGATACCAAAGATGTTAATTAGCATTGTCGTAAATTCTTTTCAGAAGCTAAAGCACGTGATGTATCAACCGATTTTGAATGAGTCTGGACAGACTACTTATATAGTAGAACTCTGGAGATCCAATGCTTTTGACGAAGCAGAAGAGAAACTATGCTCAAACTTTATTACTTGGAACAGTCTAGCACTGCACTATTGTAATTTGTATTGGACAAAGAACCGGGAATATGATATGTACGGATTTTTACTACAGTCTGTGAAGTAAGTTATTTCATCCATAAGTTATGTATAAGTTTACAGATTTTGCTTATTGCTGAGACTTCATCTGAACGTGAATTCGAGCCGATCAATTCTTAAAGCCTCTTTTATACCGGCACCCGTAGTAAAAAGTGAACGATCGACAAATACGCATTGTTGACTGAATTGTAAATGATTAAATCATATTATGTATACAAAACACTGATTCACTATCATAATATCTACCTATTACTTTAGTTACTCTTTATATATTTTAATTCTGAATAGTAATGAGATAATCTTAAAATTTCAGATCGATATTTGAAGAAATCGAATCCTTAGATGACGTAATGAAGAGGGTTTTAGAATTTGTTCAAAAATTGGTTAAGGCAGATCGGGCGTCTCTGTTTCTTGTTGATAATAAAAACTCAGAACTAATACCACCACTATTTGACATTGACAATGAACCATGTGAACTGAGAGATAATGGCAAAGTTCAAGATATAAGACTGCCCCTAAAGAAAGGAATTGCTGGCCATGTGGCTGTGACGGGTAAAAATCTTAACATAGCTGATGCCTACTCGGATCCAAGATTTAACAGGTGCTGTTGCGAATGTTTCTATATATGTGTATTATTAGAGCTTTTGAACATAAAATCGTTATTGAATTTTATTAGCACTTAGATGAAAGTTGTGATGCTAACGTTATTCTAACATTTTGACCATTCAAATTTGGCGTCATATTTCATAATCTTTATAAGCCCTAACATTAGCGCTAGACTAATGGTTAAACTTAGAAAAAAATAATAGGAACAGAATCCTTAAATGTATAAAAATTTATTTAATTAAGAAAGTGAGCATTTAATTATAATTTATTATTTCAGTGAGGTTGATGAACTAACTGGATATAAAACAAAAAACATTCTTTGCATGCCTATTAAGGTTCAAGGTAAAGTGATGGGCGTTGTTCAAATGATAAACAAGAGAAACAATGGTACATTCGACAAAAAGGACGAATTGGCATTTGAACGCTTTTCCACGTTTTTTGGACTAGCGTTGCAACACGCTAAACTTTATCATGACATATTAAAACAAAAACTAAAGTATGAAGTTGTTCTGGAAGTGATAAGCTATCATAACACTTGCAAAGAACGTGAAGTTTACGAAATCCATAAGGATATTGAGACATTTAATATCAATATGGATAATTTTTATCTGGATCCTTACATGTTTGATGACATCCAAAAATGCAAAGCTGCTATAACAATGTTTGATGACTTATTTGATTTATCAAATTTCGATAGATTATCTGTAATAAGATTTATACTTACCGTGAAAATAAATTATAGACAGGTGCCATATCATAACTTTGATCATGGATGGTCTGTTGCTCATGCTATGTATGTTATGTTGAAAAATGATAATGAAAATCGATTCGATAACAAAATGGTAAGTGTACTTGTAAATTAAATAGAATATTGATATTAACTTGTGTTTACTTCATGTTACGCGACCCTCCGGGAAAATATAGACAAAAAAATCCTATCGTTGCTCGACGTTCTTATTACTAAGCTCTTTGCTGATATATTATATGCAATAGGTACTATTTCTGTAAACATTTTGAATTATACCCACATCTTAATAACTAAACGTTGATTACAGCGACAGGCTCTATTTGTGGCTAGTTTATGTCATGATTTGGATCATCGTGGCTATACTAATAAATATCTTAATGAAACGGCATCACCTTTAGCTACTATGTATAGCACGTCTCCTCTAGAGCACCATCACTTCAATATCACTGTGAAGATTTTATATCAGGTAAAGTTTTTGTTTAAATCTTTTTTCATAAATTTATAAAGCATACATATAAGAATCTGTATTACGTGCATCAAGTATATAAATAAGAATTTGCAATTCAAACAGAACCATTTCATTCTCCTCGCAAAATGAAAAAAAAAACATCGAGGTCGGGTCATACACAATAGTCTAATCCTACAAGTTTTGTATTCTCCTTTACATAAATTTATAATTATCGGATACCGTTTATGCTTATTATTTATAATCTCTTTCAGAATGGTCACGATATATTTGCTCATATGGCACACGAAGAATGTCGTGACATTTTAAAAGATATTGAACATTGTATATTAGCAACGGATTTAGCAGCATTCTTCCCAAATATGAAGAAAATGAAATCAATATTAGAAGTAGACACAGTTCAACAATTTAACTGGAATGATCCGGATAATTGGTATTATTATTTTCAATTGCAGTTTTTAGCATTTATGTTTGTCGATTGTTCAAATTTTGGGATCTAGATTTTTTTAAATTACTTATTTTGAGCCTTATGTCTGCAGATACCAGTATGTATCCCAAATTTAAGCCCTTTTAATATTTATTTATTCCTATATTTTAAATACATCATCATCATCATCAATGGTTATACAGTCCCTTGTGGGCCTTAGCCTCCTCAATTACACTTCGCCATCGCGATCTATTGTTGTTTGTTGCCCTATTGTTTCGAGGTCCTTGACAACTCCATCCCACAAACGCAGCCTCGGTCTACCGGGTTATATATTTTAAATACAATATTAATTAAAAAATGTACAATTGTCTATTCCAGTAAACTAGCAATGGCAATATCAATGACAGCTGCTGATCTCTCCGCATCTACAAAACCTTGGGATATTCAAATAAAAACTGTGCAAGTAATATTTGAAGAGTTTTACGAACAAGGTGATAAGGAAAGGGCGGCTGGAAAAATACCTATGCCTATGATGGATAGATACAAACCTGAAGAGCAAGCAACTAGTCAGGTATGATTTTGTCGAAACGGTACGCGTGGCTTAGAAGTAAATTTCTATCATAGAATCATACCTATGTCGGGCCAAACCGACAAAGGTAATTTAAATCAATTCAAGTAACCGTTAAAATATGCAGTATGAAATCCAAATCTGATTTGAAAATTACCATCCTTTATCTACAGGTCAGTTTCTTGGAGCAAATATGCGTACCGTGTTACGAAATTCTTCAAGAAATACTTCCGAATACAAAACCAATGTACGAAATGGTGGGTAAAAATCTCGAGTCATGGAGATCAATCAAGTCAAACAAAAATTTGAGTAACTTACAGCATAACCGGGTTCTTAATGATGACTTACAAACTTCAGGAGCTCAGAATAATTTAGAACAGAAAAGTAAAATAGTCAATGAACTAAAAGTACAACATGATAATTCATATAATGGCGCTTTAATTGAAAATAAAATAAACAATACACTTCGAAAAATTGATTCGAATGAAGACCTTAGCGATAAAATAAAATTTAAAGATAAAGTTGGTAAAATAATTAAGTTGTTACCTATGCAAAGTTCCACTGATGATGAAGGTGTAGTAACACCAACACATAGCCGACACACACAGTAATTTAGTAATTATGTTCTCAAAACCCATGATTTCTACTTGTTAGAGTCCCACTTATGACGGTATTATGCCCAATATCCTGGGCAGATTTAGTAGTTGATTTTAGAAGATCGGCCGATTTTGTAGTTTTTTCTCGTAGGGTATTAATTAGAAACTTCAGTATTTTTATTTGCACAATGGGTGATTACCGTATTTTTCAAAAAAGAAAACTTAAGTAAATTTAAATTATCCTTAAGTTTAGTATTAGCAAAGTTACTGTCTCGTGACCTGGCTTCTATTAAATTATAAGAGTTGCTGGCTTGAATTACTTTAATTTCATCAGACATTAAAGTTATTCAATTGTTATCAAAAAACGGGAATAATTCATTAATTTATATGGATTAGCTGTAAGAAAAAAAATTAAACTTAAACTAACAAAGGGCTGAACCAATATAACCTTGCTTCCAGCTACACCTTCGTTTTTATAATTTAAAGCTTCTGTTGCTTATTCAATGTAAGAATCATCTCTTATCTATCTTGAATATAATATTTACAAAGTAGTAAAATGTTGAATGACTAAACTATTATATATGTATTAACGCCCAAACCCAATAACCTATCTCAATCCATTTGACCATCTGTCATATATCTTTCTAAAACCGTTTAGATAGAAAAATTTAAGATAGGATATTGGTACAGACCAATATCCTATCTTAAATTTTTAGTTTGTTTGACGGGTGGAACAATGTGCATAGGTTTTATTTAGTTTATTTGGTTTACATTGATTAACAACGTGTAAACTCGGTCAAATGGAACGACAAAGAGGAAAAAGGTTGCATTATATCCGTCGCCAAAAAATGGATTGTCTTTGTAGGGTTTGGTTATTGGGATGCAGATAAGAGATCGATTGACTGTTACCTGCTGAAAATCCACAATCTCAGATTAGTTTCTATCTGAAATTCAATAATCTCTAATCCATTACATTATTGGCTTCGGGCGATAATAGTTTAGTCCAAATGATAAATGAGATTTTAATCAAATAAATTGCTGAGTATTACTCATATGTAGTAATTAATGTATGAGAATAAAATAAGATCGTAATAAATAATTTGTTTTATTTCGAAATCCATTTAACCAATAGTCTCCCCGTTCCTAGCGACGTTGTAAGCTGCGAGGTCATAAAACGTGAGGAAGAAGCTGAAAAAAATATAAATTATTCACTGTATGGCTCCATGATTTTTAGGAAGAGGTTTCAGGGACGAAATATCAATATTGAATTAATCGCATCAACAAATATAGGATTGGTAGTAGGTGCTTTATGTTTCCTGTAAAGCGAGAAAATCAGTTAGCAAGAGTATCGAATTCCTTCGTAATAAAGTCACTTACAAAACCAATTGTGTGAGGAGATAAAATTTTAAAATATTGCTTAGTATTCAACAAAAGTAATGAAAATATCACATACTTATCCGGTTTTATACCCAGCTCTTTGTTAATAAAAGCGGTTACTTCTTTAGTTATGACTTTGTTATCATCAGGCCCCAAATGTCCGATCGATTCTATCGATGCCACTGCCCCATATTCCGTTGATACTCCACCGAACGACAAGGGACATTCTCCGGATATGACGACTATGAAATTCTGAAGACAATTTAAGACATTTTAAAAATGGACTTTCTGCACACTATCGTGACAGAAATGATATCTTTTTGATAAGGAAAACCTGCAGAATTTTGTACTTGGAGAACCCACTATATTAAAAAAGATATGCTCCGGCCCTTGCGTATCTTAGATTACTAATTTACTTATTTTACAATAAACATAAGTATTTCTATACACAACTACGTACGATTGTGTAACTATTAATTTGGTTTTCGTTTTCATTCTTACACTTTATAAATACTTCCGATTCCTTATAACTTAAAATAATAAATCAGTGGCGCTGCAACCTCTTTAGGTCTTGGCCTCATATTTCTGTATCGTTTTCATGATCATTTTTAAATCTCATAGACATGATCAGCCTATAGTGCCTGACACACGTCGTCGACTTTGTGGGTTCAAGACATGTCGGTTTCCTCACGATGTTTTCCTTCACCGTTCGAGCAAATGTTAAATGCGCACATAGAAAGAAAGTTGGTGCACAGCCGGAGGACGAACCTACGACCTCATGGTCGCACGCTGAAGCCACTGGGCCAACACCTAATAACTTACGTTCATCGAATTTGGCAGTTACATCGTTATATCGTATATCTTGGCGATGTACATTATATTAATTAATATATTTTACATAGCATAATTATATAAACAGATTGATTATCTAACGTTAGAAAAATGTCCAGCCGGTCCAACCATTATTTTTTAATTTCGATTACATAAAAGTTCTGTTTAACACGGTTTTAACTGAAGCTTTTTGTCACATTTCATCACAGTGTTAACAAAAAGATTATAGCAGGGTCACTACTATGTATTTTCCAATACAATACCTACAATAATCGCGATATCAATAATGAGTTTTTTGTACCGCGCGATCCCAAGGTTGCAACAGTGCTACTGATATTGACACAAATACATCGAACACGCATATAAATTAATCAGGGTCAGTAACGCTGGAATTTTTAATTGTTATTATGGAAGTTGCATATTCCCCGGTACTTAATATCGTATACGCAGTATGCCACTTACGACTAAAACTATTTTGATAATGTATATTATTTCATAATAAAAGTATGAAAAAGAGATGTATATCTGGTAAAGGGAATAGTGTCGAAATTATACACAAAACTAAATTATTATTTCGTAGTGAACATTCTTGCAATTGCTCGCATTTTAGTATGTAAATTTTATATATGAACGTTGGCAAATACTTACTTGTTCTGGCTTCCTCACAGTTTTGGAGAGCACGGGCACAATTTTAGTGACAAAATCTTTAGGAATTTTACTGTTTGGCAAATTTGTAAGCACCTTTAAGCACGGCATGTTTAATATCTAATATGCCACAAACAGAAATCGTATCTATATATATGTAAAACAATATCAACCAAATGATAAGAGATAATTTTATAGGTATAGCTTGTTTACTTAAGATAATGCTGTAAAGTTTTGAATGTGTAGAAGAGGATAAATTGATTGCTTCAATGTTGTGAAATACCTAATCATGAATTGATTGAATTGGGTTTATGTGACCAAAAGCACTATTGTATGATTCAGACATATGATCAAAGATAAGATTGGATATAAATTTGAATTGGTTTATCAGGTTTGAGACTAATTTTAAAAGACTTTTATTTAATATTTTGTATTTATATATATATATCCTTTTTGTGTTTGTTCTACGATTTGTGTCTTTACAAAATACTGTCTTAATTCATAAATTCATAAATCATTTGAAGACATTTGGTCGTTTACTGATTATCACAGAGTATATATTGTAATGGAATCGATAACAATGTACTTACTAACATGGTTTTAAACATATTTTAATAGCCGCATTACACCGACATAGAAATAGAGTAAGCGATATCAAAGTCATAGCAAAAATTTAACGCCTAATAAAATTTGAGAGCAATCTTGAAGAAAACAAAAGAATCCTAAAGTCGGATTTTTCGTTATAAAATTTCCATATAAAATGAAGTAAGAATGTAATACGAAAGGAAGATCAACGCATGTCAACATCACGATGCTGACATTCTTACGCTGAACTCAGAAATTAAAATACCCAGAACCTCTTAACAATAATGTCCAGGAAGAGATAGAAGGATTGCGCAATAGAAGAAAAGTTCTAGACCGCTTGGTAACTGGTTGTGAAGGACTACGCAGGTGCTCTGCGACATCCAAGAGCAATACCAGACATTGTAGTTCTTTCCAGGTACGTAGCGCTGATGCCTTGGGATTTCTTGGTACAAAATCTCAAAGTTCTTCTTAAGTTCTTCTCAAGTTCTTGAGCAACATGAGGTAAGTTGTACATGTTTTTGTGATTTGCCCCGCCCTACTTTGTTCTACGTCGGGGCACCAGTTTAGTGTTTGCGGTACACAAATGAAAACCGAAAAATGCATTAACAGTCTTTATTGTAAGCATTGTATTACATGACGGGTTTAAGACGATTGACCTGATCCGCGTGACAAATAGAATTACGAAATTTCTATATAGACATAATTATACCGCTACAAATCCATTATGCCTTGTTGTATTGTAAAACAAAAAGTTGGCGATTAAAAAGAGTGGCGGAGAGTTTATTGCCAGTTCTTCTCGTTCATTCTTTCCTTCCGACAGTCAGTCGTTTCTAGATTTGAGAAGTGGCAGTACATGTCAAATTAGAAGCATTTAGCATTTAATACGTATTTCTGTAATGACGTTCATAAGTATACATTGTGTTACATAAATTAATAAATGATTTTAAATTTTTGTTCTTTCGATATGCGCATCTGTTTTAGGAGTTACAGTCTAAGGCGTGTTTTTTTAATGGGTATGCACTATCGCGAGACCCACATAACCCTCCCGTACAAAGCAGTCGCACCGCGGTAGGGTATGCGCAATGCATTTCCCATAATAAAAAAGGAGTATCAGACTGCGAATAGTTATAACGCTGGGTTGCAAAAAAGTCATTGAGGTTTGCAACAATGTATGAACTCGTCCTACATCTAATGGCACTGAGAAGTGAGAGGATTTAATCGTATTGATTTATTACATAGATAATGCATTTAAATGACGTTTTATTGCAATTTGTTTGCTCTCTTATGTTAATCTTTGTTTCTATAGCTGGCATATATGTGTCATAGTAAGAGAATTACTGAGAAGTTAGCGGTGAAAAGACTTGGCTTGTTAAATCCATTACTTGATATAAAATATAAAATAAAACAGATTTCTGTACCTGTTTCATAGTCATTTCTCAATATAATATAATACGGTGATCAGCTAAACACACGCCATCGACGTTTTGGGTCTAAAGCAAGCCGCTTTTCTTAGGATGTTTTTCTCCATCGTTTGAGCGAATGATACATGCTCATAGAAAGACAGTCTATCATTAAACAGCCGGAGATCGAACTTACGACATCAGAGGTAAGGGTCACTGAAGCTACTGCTTATTTACTATTTGTACTAAAATAAAAATGTGGACTACATTGCCTTGGATTTATTTTGGATTGCATATATTTCTCATAATTTTATTCTCCTTTAGCGATAAGCGCCTCCTCCCACCTCCAACTAAATATTTAAATGTTGTATTCTCTGCTTAACCGAGATCTGAATTTAACCATTTTAAAAGAAGATAATTCAATTCTTTCTTATAGCAACGAATATCAAATTCCATTACACTTTGTTTTAGGATGCGTAGGCGACTGGCCATTGTGCTTATGTTGATCGCCATTTAATATTACGAGATCTGCAACCACACCCAGTTGGCTAATGGGCTAATAAACAGATAAAATACTAATGCAGTTTTGCGTAATAAATATTGAATTTAATCCTCTTTTATATGGCAACAGTTTAGCTTATCTTTTAGTTTCTATGCCAATACCTTTTAATAATAATTACATAATTACTAAGTTGTTATTTATTATGGATGAATTTCTATTTTTTTACATACATGCTCACAGAAATTACCTTTCCATTACCGAATTTTTGCCTTTTGTATTAATTACGTTTTCATTTGCATACCGTTTTGAACATAGATAGGAACACTACAACACATTTTGAGATTAATTTTCATTTAAATAGGCATCGAGCTTCAATCTCTTTCGTGTAGAAAATAACAATGAGAAAAAGGTATGTGTGAACGAAATGTCTATTATAAAACTGGTTTTGAATTTTTACTCCGATTTCTTGAGAAATACCGATGCGTAAATAATAGGATGCTTGTCAGATGCCATCAGAAAGTTATTTTGAAGCAATCAAGATTTAACAACAATGACTCCTCTCACGGCATTATTACCTTCACATAGGTCAAAATAATCGTTTCCGTAAAAAGAAAAAAATACATAGAGAAGAACGGTTTACGTAAACTATATCTCTGCTTTAAGTCATATGGACTAAAATAAAGCCCGTATTGAAGAATCATCAATTATACGTTTTAGTGAATGTCTTGACAGGGAAGAGTTGAGGAAATCGTTAGACGTTACCCACATGACCTTCAAATTAAGAGCGCGACTGAAGAAGAGTGTCTTATCACACGTTAGTGATTGTTAAATTCAATTGTTCTTACCACCATGTTGTTCCAAAGCCAAGCATTTTCTATGATTATCACTGGATCAAAGTCCATCCGTAGATTATAGATAGACCCAAGTACCTAATAAAAGAGTTTTCGCACTGTGAATGTGTGTGTCATAAGTAAAACGTTTATATTATAACCTAATATTAATTTCTAATACAATATAGTTTGTGAAGAGATCAAGTGCATTGCTATGCAAAAAGTGCCAATCGTAGTAGTTGAATGACATTCAAATATCAACTTCCATTGCAGTAGATAATTATGGGAACACGTAGGTAATAAGGAAGGTGACTGTATACAATGAAGAATTGGTAGGGTTGAACAACTGAAGTATTTAATAACAGCAATAAAATTAATTGAAAAATTTAAAGGTTTAATCTAAATCAATGTTAATTAATGTCTATCTGGCAAAATAAGTTTTCATTATTATATTTATTAATTGCATGATATGTGTTATGTGTTGGTAATAGACCATTTAACTAAGTGCGTAGCATTAATAAAACAAATGAAAAAGTGTATCTTATCAGAGCATTCTGTATAAAATAATAAATGACCTACCAATCTATAAATTATTGTAACTTATATTAATGCAAACAGAAACTTCACTTAAAAGAGATATTTGAAGCACTGTTCTAAGTGTGCACTTGACACAAACTGACAAGTTGAATTTCAACACATTACTTTTGAAATTACAAATTATTAGCACTTCATACATATTTGCGATCTTTAAACCAAAATCTAGAGGTTATATGAGAAAAGCAAGTGAAACCACTCAGTCTTACTATATACTAGGTACTCACACTGGATCAAGTTCTCAAATTCATGAAAACGTACTGGAATATTCAAAAAGTCCTCTAAAACATGAAATGTTTCGGTTTCTACGTACTTGACTTAAAAAGAGAAGGAACCGTCCAGTGACAATCATGAACCAGTTTTTGTTTCGCTCTATTCTTTAAACCTTCATTGGCGGCTGTAATCCACACCAACTTTTTGGGGATCAAGAGGGGATATTGGGTTAGCATGCGTACGCAGTCATTAGTTTTTATTAACTTATTAACCCTCTATCATCATCCTCATCCAGTGTCGGAGTCCAGTAGCGGATTCACCCTTCACACTCAGCTATTTATTTCATTACGTCTTCCATGAATATTGATTAAATGACAAACAAATTGTATGTAAAATAACATTTGTCGACAACCCTATAACGTCGTGTCAGACTAATGGATGAGCAAGTTCACGTGATTTCCTTGATGAAAGTTTCGCTGACATTATCCTATAGGGGTCATGCATGCTATGATTATGCTTCATTTCTTCATGTTTAGGAAACAGATTACAATTTAATAGTTTGACTTAAGATTTATTTTGAAAAAGTAATTTTTTAACGTCACTTTCAGCCATTTGTTCGGAGACTGATTAATGATTTTACATTGAAGAATGGTGATGTAACTTAACAATCATTACTTCAGGCAAGTAGGTCAGCCTTCTGTGCTTGATAAATAAAATAATAATAAAAAAAAATATTTATTGTTTCTCAATTTTTTTACATTATACATGAGTATGAGACAACCCCCGTAAGTAGTCAGAGACACTAGAGTTGGGGTTGACTCGCCACTTCCCTTATTTATACAAATTCTAATAATTCTAAAAAGAATAGCTATGAACTTATTCTATGCATGCGTGTTTGTGTGTGTATGTGCGCATGTGTGTGCTGTGTGTGATAACTATGAATAGTTTCCAGAAATCAAATCTAACGCTAAGGTTTGCACCCACGCTTGCCGCGCTGGAGGTTTGGAGTTTTATTTTCAAGACCGGAGTTTTGTGCGGTTCCGCAGCCGCCGCGGATGCGATTATCGCCCGCAGACTTGGCGGTTGATTATCCGACTCGCCTTGTCGCCGTGTCTCGCCTTGCTGAGCACACCAAGCTACTTAGAACATATAACACAACCAGATTACCTGGTGATTTTCGTATCGCTAACAAATATTTGTATCTAATACATACATAAATTTCTGAATCTAAAAATATAAGGGAACCATTTGAAATAAATAAACACTGTGAATAAATATATCCAAGCTCCCTGGTGAGTCCGCGAGTAAACTGAATAAAAATTCCTTCGATAACTCAATACTCCTTTAATCTACATAAGTAATATATTAACTGACAATATAAAACAACTCACTTTGAAGGCACGTTTTAAATAACAGTTAGCGCCATCTAGATACACTCGTGCAAAACTTTATACACTACATATATTCAACACACTGATTCATTTATTTTTGATTGAATTAGGGTCAGAACAATTCAATTCCGTATAAAGTCGCAGGCAAAAACGCGTTATTATATAGTTATTGAGAAATCTATCACGGTTTATTGTTAAGAAATATTTCAAAATAATGGATTACATGTGTTTGAAACCCATTATGTTTCATTTAACGATCGATAAACTGGCGTGAACTTTGTAGGTGTATTGTAGGTAGATATTTTATGAAGCAATTTTTAGCCCCCTTTCTTTATAATAAGTTAGATCGTTTGGTAGTATTTTTCTTTAGAAATATATCGATAATATCTCTATTTAACGTTTTAGTACTCGCGTGTTTGACGTTCAAGTGTATAAATATTACCTAAACGATTAATTATACATTGAATTGAATGTTCTACTTTCGATACATATAAGTTCAGTAGATTTAGTAGAGATAATTATTTGGTACCTAGTAGTAGGGTATTTCTATTATACTCACAAATATTTAAAATAAATAAGCCTTATCAGTAAACTAGATGTTAGGTTAACTGACTAAACAACTGATGACTCACCAGTATAATACTAAAAACAGAACTAATTTAAGCGAACTAATTATACCAATAAGGCTCCAGAAAAAAACTACTTCTTATAAATTGTATTCGTTTTTACAACTACACAGCGACGATGCAAGCGATATTAGAGAATTAACACTGAATAAATTGAAAGCTCTCGTTATAACTTCAAATTAATTTATAACGAGAGCTTTCAATTTATTCATTCCTTCGCCCTAATGGGTTGAGCCCTCGTTAAAAATAAATTATCAATAAAGGCTTTTATAAAGTTTGACTAATATTTGTAAGATCCTAATCCTTGGGATTGATTCGCTCCAGTTCAAACAATTTGTATGACTCAAAACGTAGCGATTAAAAAGAGTGGCGGAGAGTTTCTTGCCAGTTCTTCTTGCCCGCTCTACGCCCTTGACATGCGAACTGGTAGTGAATGTATATTTAGAATCAATTTAACACCTTTTCTGTTGACGTTCATAAATATACTTTTTTACCTTATAATGATAATATATGAATAAAGTTATCCTTCAGATAGCCTTCAGACTTTGCTTAAATTAGCATGTTGTCAAATTAAAAAAAAAAACACGAACCTTCGTATAAATAGAAATCGACTACACGAATTGTATGTCATAACTGACATTATCTTCATTATCCTTCTCTATAACATTATTGATTAGCTTATAAATATAATTCCAATTCGACTTAGGGTCCTTCAAGAAAAGAGCGTACCAATTCTTAAAAGGCCGGCAACGCACTCGCGAGCCCTCTGGCATTGAGGGTGTCCATGGGCGGCGGTATCACTTAACATCAGGTGAGCCTCCTGCCCGTTTGCCCCCTGTTCTTTAAAAAAAAAATCAATAAATAGCTAAAAAATCTTGACGAAGTATTAGTATTAAGTCGTCTGCTATATGTAACAAAAGTGGTTTAATTTGTGAAACTTGGCACATACAGATTACATAGACTTATATTACTCGGGACGTGACAGAATTCGTTTGGAATAAATTTAATTTAAGTATGTATTAAGGATGCATCAGGCTGTGCAGTTTTGCGTAAGAAGATTACGATGCTCAACAGTCTCTTCCTGGTTTAAATTCCGCTTGATTTGTTGATAAATTCTTGCTTAATTTTCTAACTTTTCCATTGACTAAAGCCGCGTTTACAATAGTAACGTTAACGACTCAATCAACGTGTACTTAAAATATCCGGAGCGTGTTGCAATAACTAAAATTTCTGAATGCTGTGAGCGAATCAAATCTAATAGTACTATAATTATAATAGGCCCTATTACTTCACGGTACAATTTCAACTTAATTGTACCTTTATATTTACGTAATGTGATATAACCAGGCAGGGCGCTACGCAAAACTATGGGTGAGATTGAAACTATCAGAGATTTTCAGAGATATAGCGCTAATTGTCGTACATCGAAAATTCATTTGATTTTGACATACATTCAGAGATATTTTTTCTGTATTTTCTTCTTAACACAAATTTATTTACGGGCCAAAGCCGTACTAAAAGAGACGGCCCTTAAGCATTAATTTAAATAAAAACAACATTAAGAGTTTGATATATTCTGTAGTGGGCTGATATTAAAAACCATTATGTACCTATCTGATACCTAATCTCCATTGTTAAGCAAAAAAATTCTAGGAAAATTTAAAAGAAAGTTTAAAAAATTACTTTTTGTAACATTTTTGCTTACCAAAATTGTCAAATATTTTAAAATAATAGCTTGTTGCATACTGTAAATAAAACCGAGGGTACCTGTAGTTGGTCGTAAAAACCGATAGTCGTAACAGCCGATGACTTTATTAAGTACCTAATACATAGAACTCAGCCGGTACTTTTGGTTTTGGTCATTATAACAGGTATATTGTTCTAAACAATGTTGTCGTAAACGGATTTAACTGTATATGATATGGTGTCCTTTAATAAATAAACTTCAAATAAACCAACTCAGCCACGGAGTCAAAATGACCATAAACTACGTTAATTACGCTTCGAAGCCTTGAAGTCAACGGATGCGTGGTGCAAACATAACTTTCTACAGTTGTTTCATAATAGGGTCGTGGAATCAAGATCGTAGCGCAGAAATATTAAGGCTTTTAATATACGTTCAGATTATTAATTGCCAAAAAAAAAACTTGGCGATTAAAAAGAGTGGCGGAGAGTTTATTGCCAGTTCTTCTCTTCCGTTCTACGCCCTTAATTTGAGAACTGGCAGTAAATGTTAAATAAGAATCATTTTATATTTCTTTTCTTTTTTTGACGTTCATAAGTGTACATTATGTTACCTATATGAATAAATTATTTTTGACTTTGACTTTGACATTATTAAGGAACTATTTTATGTCTAAATATCTCAACAAATATTTTCAGTGAATTCTAGATACATGCAGACTATCTATTAAATTATATTGTCGTCAACTTTTCAGGGAAATCCCAGTGGCTTGGAAAGCTCTTTAAACCAGAGTTCAATACTCACTGATTCCCGACTCATGCACCCAACATGAGTCTTGGCTTTCGAAACGAGAAACTTCCACCGCTCCTTGATTAGTTTCTTAAGTTGATGCATTACCCTTCAACAGGTAACTTCCAATAAAGGCTGTACTGTATGATAACTTTCAATATCTATATATAATAATCTTGGGTTTAATCATTGTAACCTTGTATGTATATGTGAGAGAAGAAATAAAGATTATTATTATTGTAAATATTTGCCATTGTCTGTTGCCCATTCAGATATATGTTCTGGTTTACAGCAGAATAACGTAAAAAATACTATAATCTTGAATGAAGATCTTCAAAGATTCTTCATTTATCGTAATGCCTATGTCTATAACGTCTATATTCTTATCTATAATCAAGGTCAAATCAAGGAATCTAAGATTATTAAAACAAGAAAGGGTTAGCGTTTACAACCATCTGTTTACCATCGAGCATCGCAAGGCATTCAGTGTATGGACAGCCTAACTTGATACATATCTTCACATTTTTGTTTGACCACATTGAACTCTGGCGCCATGTTACCTAACATAACATTGTTATAAATAAAACTATAAACGGTGTAAATATTAAGTAGTTTTGGCCAACACATCGCCTAATGGATGGATGGAACCTTGGAACACTTTCTATTCTCCTTATTAAATTACGTTTTGTACTCATCACAAATGAAGATTTTGAACTTGAATTTGATCTCCATTTAAACTCCATTTAAAAGGTAAACATTGATAAGTGAACGTTCTGTTGGACGACCTAGGCCATCGTTTCCCAAGCAGGGGATCGCTGTCTGTTGAACAATAATTAATACAAACTACATATTCAAAAGATTCTATTATTAAAGGATTGAATAATGATAGGTTATAAACTTAGTTATAATTTTACAGAGACGGCTGCAAGACTGTTTTACTTAACTTTTTACCTTTTTCGTGGTTCGCGACATAAAAATGGTTGAGAAACGATGACCTATGCTGCTGATAGAGGCCGAGAAAGGCGCGGCAAAAATTCGCATGAAATAAGCATTGATATTTTGTTTCACTTCTGAAGCCTTTATAAATTATTTAATATGAATATTAATAAATTATTTTGGTTACGTAATCATACGAAT
Source organism: Pieris rapae (assembly GCF_905147795.1). NCBI lineage: Eukaryota > Metazoa > Arthropoda > Insecta > Lepidoptera > Pieridae > Pieris > Pieris rapae. Next base: position 3,011,606 of record NC_059534.1, on the reverse strand, counting down.
TATAGTAATAGAAAGATTATCTCTAAGAGGCGATTCACACATACAAACACACTTGTTGCTAACTGTCAATTTGACACAATTATATCGTTATTAATATAGGTAATGCAAATGCTTGCAATGCAATAGCAAATGTTTGTAATAAAGAAATGAAACATTTCGGCAGTTGTTTGGTACACACAAATGAAATCATACTATTGTAAATTCAGGTGTCCTCTTGCCAATTATAAATTAACCAGCCAATTTGTGTACTTTTTGTGTGGAAAACTAAAAACGGGAAATGAATGCTATTAATAATGTCAAGGATCTATATCTGTGTATATATAACAAAAATATGGTGGTTATACTGATAATCTAAATATTCATTCTCTTCAACAAACCAACAGGTGTGCACAAATAAACTATTGATGTCGTAACAATATGCCGTATTCGAATATTTCGCAGACGGAGAAAAATCCTAAGATGAGTTAGTCACGTGGTACAGAATATTTAACAAATATACACATTAAAAATTATGTATTCCGTTTTGATGTTTCAACGACAGTTGCACAAGTGCACTAGTATTCTTGACCTCCAAAATGAAGCTAGTGTTAACTGAATACATAATGCGCTATTGTGAATGTTCAAGTTACATCACCCAAGACCACCGTACCAGTAATAGCATTGTCTATCAGTGACTTGTCAGCACCTTTTACCTTTGCATAAAAAAAACACCTACCAGAAAACATGCGACATGTTTTGACATGATAGTTATCGAAAAATTAGGTGGAATGTATAGAAAACCGAGATTTGGCCTAATAAGATGTGAACGTCATGAGAGAATCACCCTTCGTCATTTGTCACACCAGAGATCATAACGATGGCACTGATGGATGAACAGTGAGCAAGCCAACAGAGGAGGAGTATCCTCTTCCATTCTACTATAGAAATTGAAGAAAATATATATTTTTCAAAAATCTATTAGTAATGATTACTGATCTCAATCTCTTTCTTTAGAGTCGTCAGTGTCAAGGCATCTGTATCACCTCGACGTCCGTTGTCCCATAACTGAGCGTTTCTTACGGCAGTTCTTACCGCGCACCACCACTATGTGGAACCAGCTGCCTTCTTAAGTATTTCCGTACCAATTTTTGGGGTCCTTACAAAAAGCGTACCAATTTTTAAAAGGCTTGCGAGCCTGTGAGTGAGTGCCCATGGGATGGTATCACATCATGTAAGTCGCCTTCCCGCTTGCATCCTTTTACTTAAAAAAGTATAGCTCATCCCTGAATTATGGACAATTTCGTGTCATTCGTAAGTAGACAATACATTTGCAAGGAAGAGTGTTGTAAATCAATACAAATTTCATAGATCGAATAGATTATTAGTTAACTGACTTACATTTGCATTCTCATATGCAAATGACGAAGAATCTCTAGAACAAACTAGGCTAGTTATTATGTAAAAATTGTAATAATTAATTTGAAGGTGCAGAACAAACAGAAACTACTTCCAGGCCATCGCGGACTCGCGGTGGAGAAATCCCTCTGGGCGTCCTTCACCGGGAGACTCTTTTGGAGATCCCGGAACGCTCCCAGCACCAGCACCCAGTGGTGGATGGACAGGCGGTCCTTCGTATTCTTCAATTCTGCGCTCTACAACCATCGTAGGTCAGTTGTACCAATTCTTCATAGGTCGGCAACGTCATGGCACGATGCACTCACATTGTCACATCAATTAACATCAGATAAGCCTCCTGTTGTATTTAGCCAAATAACAAAAAATAGTTTTTAAACAATTTAGTTAGCATTGCCCTTAAATAAGTAAAACTATTTTTTATAATTTCAGTACAATTTAAAAAAATGATAATTGGAATTAGGAGTAAATTTGTACTCTACGTTTTAAATTTAAATAATATTGGTGTTAAAAACAGCTTACATAAAGAATAAAATAACAGTTACATAAAACAAATACATTCGATTAATTAACATAATCAGCCATTAAAATTTAGAAAAGTTATTTTAACGATCGAAAGACAATAATAAATTTGCATCTGCTGAGTTGACCTTTTAATTTTATTTGAAACGGGTAAATTATTAATGTGTTTAAATTAATAAAATTAGAACTGAAGTTCAATAGTTATTGATATGTAGAAAGACCAAGTCTTCATTCTTAAAAAGAAATGGTATGATTATAAAGTTAAAGAACTTAATTTGCTATTTTGTAATTCGTAATAGATTATTTTTATACAGTATTTCTTGATTTGGAACTAATTAGATTGTATATCGACAAAGGCTTTCTCCAAATGTCGCCATATTGATCTGTCTACGTTATTATGTACCAGAATTGAATCTTATGAAATAGGTGAAACAATATCAAAAGAAAAATGCATATATGTATATAAGTAAAAAACTATATATTTAAATTTTGCGTATAACCTATAAAACTTTCCTTAACTCAAGGCTTTTCAACAAGAGTCTTTGAACACAGGGCCTCAGAGATTAACAAACCAGTTACCTAACACTTTTTATGACTCAGCAAATTTTAAAAGATAACGGTTTTTTTGGAATTCTCTGCGTCAATTCATGGTGAACTTTTAAAGTGTCAGTAACTAATTACACTTAATCAGACGATGATAAGTTTTCACTTATGACGCATTCAACACTTTGCCGGTGTATGTCATGGTAATGTAAATTCAATTTACTTAAGGTATTGTTTGATTATATTAGCTGTGTATTATTCATTGCGTTCATTTTGTGTGTACACACAGTAGCATAAATAAACATTTAATGTTTGCAAGAAATACATGAGGCGTTAAAGCGTAGCTTAGAAGTGAAATCGGTATGTCTTAATGTGATATGACGTTCTTAATATGCAAAGTTAAAGTACGAATGTATTAGGAACTAAATTAAACATGTAGGTATGTACGGTCATCGAGTTTTTTAATAATAGAGTATACTAGCCCGCCCCGGCTTCGCACGGGTGCAATGATACTAAATACACTACAGAAATTTTGTGAACGTTGTATATAAAAATGTGGGTTATCCCTAAGAGATAGACATATACCATCACGGACTTTTCTGTAGACCTTTTCAATGTGTACAATACTTAGTACATTATTTTGATAAAACTCGTAGGGTTCAGCCTGCGTTTGCAATGTAAGCGGAAAAAAATTACGGCATCACATTAGAAACCTCAAAAATACTACTAGTACTTCTCCACTTTTTAATGGATATTATTATACATATAAACCTTCTTCTTCTTGAATCACTCCATCTATTAAAAAAAACCGCATCAAAATCCGTTGCGTAGTTTCAAAGATTTAAGCATACAAAGGATTTATATATTATATTTATAAAATATATGCGAAATAAAAAAAAACTTTAATTGCTATGAAACAATAGCTATGAAGTTAAATGTAATGAAGCTGTTGAAGACAGTGTCTCCGTCAGGCTATACTCTCGGGGTGTAACTCCGAAGATATAAGAAACATCAAACAATCGCTGTACTAAAAGCTGAACACTGTAATAATATAATAATTGTGTGGTTAGTTATGACATCAACGCGTTAGGTTCATTTTGGCTACGATCGGCGGCCCGTCCGGACTGTCATGTAAATGTTGTCAAACCAATGACCTGCCAGAATATTCCAGGCAAATAATATTTTTAAACATTAATTAAGTTGGCGGTATTTAAAGTTTCTTACAAAAGTTAAATAATGTGTCGGATTTGTGATACTTTCGTAAATAAATGACACTGTTTTAATTTGTAGTTATCACCCAAAAATTTAAAGGCATGTACGATCTCGACACACGAAATGTCAACTTACCGAATAGTGAAATTGAGCTTGTGATAATGTCGACTTGATTATTTATAATTCGCGTGACAGGGAAATTAAAGTATTATTACGTATTTATTTTTATCTTTCCACCATTACAGCGACTTAATCGATGGAAAAGAAAAAATCCTTAACTGTTACCGGGTTCATTACCCTTTGAAAGAGAATCCTTCGTTTCTCCCAGGGAAGACCTCCACAATTCGCTAATTTGCAAAGTACCATATAGTAGGGGAGCCCACGATGCTAAATGGGGATTTACTCGAGCGTCATAGAGACCTACTGGGTAGCGACTAGCGAAGCTTAGATGATAATAAAAAAAAATATATAATGTACTTAAAAATATACCTTTTCATCGGTGGGGGGAGGTACTATAGATATATTATTGTCACAATTTAATCCAGTGTTGGTCCAGTGAATATATCGGACTTTACCGCTACATTATGTACGCGTAAGTAGTTAATCTCTCGACTAGTTTATTGCGCACCCGCGACATAGGCAGTAATAGTTGCCGTCTCCCAAGCTTTATGTGGCTAATTGGCACTCGGAAGTTCGGAACCTAATCCTTCTAACACATTCAGCATTGTAGAAGTATGTAGTATGTATGTAGTCTACTCGAAAAGATTTTCAATTATCTTATATTATGTACACTTAACATAAAACTGAAATAAATGGGGAACACAACACTGACAACATATTTTTTTAAAGAAATAGTCGCTATCGTCATTAAAAAATAACTAACAGACTAATTGCTCATCGTTTACATAAACCTGGTTTAACGTAACTAAACACGATTTCCCAGAGCGTCGTTCTAATGACAATCGCAATATAACGAGGAAATGCTGCCAACGTTAAAGGTACACTGTCAACAAGGACCAAACTTTATTATTACTGGATAAATATTGTAACAAGATTTCATTATATTACAAAGACTGCCACATTAATTTGTAATAACATTATATTCTCGTTGATATACCTTAAAATATTAATTTCATTTACCAACAATACAATTATCTAATTATTAATTTGATCATTGTTCTTCTAGCCCTTAGTTTACGAACGAATGATTTCTGGAATTATATATTAATATAATCATTATAGGAAATGTAATATATAATAACAAATAAATAACCGTCGGTTTTAATATATATTATATGATGAAACTGGCGCTAATATCTCCATATAAGAATGATTTAAAAAAATACTGTCCGCTTAAAAATAATACGAGAAGTTTATTATACGAATAATCTGGTGTTTACGTTTATAAAAACATGACCCCGCAATTTAAGTGAAGCCAAATATTACGTAATTGCACTTAAAATGTGTTATGCACTCTCACTTAAAGTTCGTGTCTTAAATGTCTTAACTGAACACTGAGCTTAAGAATAAGACAGTCTAACACTGTATGGGAATTTCCATCGTATTGAGGAACATTGTCATTCGCATACGCTATTGTTTTACTTTTTTTTGTTCTAAAACATTTATTCAAACCAAATAACATAATACATAAAAATATACCTAATACCTAACCTTGTTATTATTGTTTTAATTATATGGAAAGCTTTCCTATTTCCTATTCGGTGTTGCAGGGACTACCTACAATTAGTCCAAGTAAGGATAATCCACTACTGAAGTAATTATACTAATACAATTTTGACATGAAGTTTGACTTCTTGTTAGCAGCATGCACAATAGATTATTATGTCATCTTGAGCCACAAAAACATGATTGACAACGTGTTGAAATCTTTCTTTAGATATTTATATTTAATGATGTATTTAAAATATATTAATTTTTGCGTGTATTAACGTTAAACGTTTTATTTTTGACACACAATATTGAGTAGTGGTATCAGCGAGCGTCTCTCATAAGGTAGTAAGTTCAATCACCCCTGGGCACCAATTAAATTTCATTCTATGAGTGCATTTAACATCCGCTCGAACCTGCTTGTCTAAAACCCAAAAAGTAGACTTAGATTGACAAATGACGATGAAACCGATTTATAAATCTGAGGCCCACACCTAAAAAGGTTTTAGAGCCTCTACTTTTTAATTGTATTATTTTATGTATTCCAAATGCTATTGCAATCAAAAGCTTTTGTATATTTTTTTTAATGGTTTATATCAGCCTTATTTCACAATGTCCGCATAAGTTCCAAATAAACTATTTATTACTCATTGGTAGGATAAACAACAGTGTTTATTGCGTTTCACGAGTGTCAGGTAGCGCTATTCGTCATGAAACGCGAAGTATCTTATTTGGAACTTTTATCTTCCGAATAATTTATGTGTTGGTAAATTTGGTACTTTATCTATACATTGTGAAACAGGCCCTTAATGTCACAGATTACGGTTTGCTTTGTACCAAAACTAAATTAAATTCAAGATAGCAAACGATATTGACAGTTACATACTGATTAATTATAAGTAATTAAGACATTCGTTAGAAGCGTTGTATATCTTAGTAAAGTAGAGTACTATCAAGTACAAGCGTGCTGAATTATGCCACTGTAAATGGATTTTTGTACGAATAAGTTTATCTATATACATAGCTATAGGTTAATCATTTGGTATAGAATGAGCATTGAGCAATGAATGGCATTCTCCTATACATCATCTATTTGTAATTGACAGCAATGTTTTCGTAATTATTTCTAACTAAGGCCTTCGTGGAAAGTGTTTGCTTATCGTAAGCATCTAATGTAATTTGGTTTTAAGCGGCTCTAAAGATTTTCGTTTGTTTCGTGTATTTACTAACACACTAGTAAGTAATTTAAGTCTAATCTAATTTACTAATAAGGATATTTAACATAAGAAAGTGTCCCATAATATACATACTATCTCTAATAAAAACACATCCTAATGTTCCATACATTACGATCTAGCTGAACTTAAGTAAGTAATTTAAGTCTAATCTAATTTACTAATAAGGATATTTAACATAAGAAAGGGTCCCATAATATACATACTATCTCTAATAAATGGAACTGTACTTGTATTCTATTTTATTTTCATTTACCAATTTTTAGTACTTAATACTAACGAGCACTAACATTACTTCACTTGTTCACATGGTTTAGTCCTTTTCTGTCTTCTAGGCCCATGGTGTCAAGGAGTTGAATAGCCTCGACATTCACATGATGGCGGAGCTATAATCTTGGGATCCAACAGTTTTTTCATTATGGAAGGACGTCCTTTAACTCCCGTAAGAAGTTCTGTATGGATGTCGTCATTGTAAATCTCCCAGGGAGCATGAAATAATGTCTTTAACGTAAAAGTAATATTCTTTGAATTTAAACTCCTTAAAAAATATATTATTAAATGGAGTCTCTTTAGGCAAGTTTCTAAAGATGTACCCCCTTTTAATAGCTAGACATTGACTGCTCTCTTGAGCACTTTGTTTTGGAATCGTTGGATTATTTGGATGTGGCGGCTACTACTGGTACTGCCCCACAGCCGGCAACTATTAGTCCATATATCAGGAGTTATTTTTTGATTAATAATTTATGTTGTACTGATGGAATGCCAACTGACTTAGTCAAACGAAGATCCAATTTCATAATTTAAAACAATAGTTGTGTGAACTCGTTAATTTTTGAATTTAAGAGGTCGTCTTTGGGTTTGCCTTAATTATTTTCAATCAAATAGATTAATGAGAAAGCCCCATTCACACTTTTAAACACTATATTAAACTTTAATATCGATGAAGTAAGACAATATTATAATAACAAATCGTTAATTTGCAGAGAGTGTTAAGAGAAGCAGAAACATCGTTAGTTCACTTCAGATGTTTTCAACATTACTATCATGATAAATATCGGCAAATGGAATTCAAATCTAATGACATCTTAAACATACAGCGTGTTCTGAATAGATATCTAATAAATTTGTGCACTTGACTATTTATGTAAAATGTAATTGCAGAGGCGAAGGAAGCCGCAAAGCCTTGGAGTTAAAAGTGATTCTTAAGCATCATACTTTAAACTGTAGCATAGTTATATATAAACACTTATACATTCTTCTCTCATTAATGCTGAAAATTTGCTTTAAACATTTGTTATATTTATTAAAAAACTGGCAACAAACGTATTCATGATCGGCGATAAACCCTTTCTTGTAAGCTTCTCGTTAACCAGTATTCTTTTTCTGTAAGATCAGATTAGTCTATAATTAAGTATGGTGCCTAGCTTGCTTTTTAGCGATTAGCCCACTGAAGTACAAATTTGCTAACCATACAACGTAGAGTCCTGCAAGAAATAAACGTAGCAATTCTTAAAAGGCCGGCAACGCATTTACGTTGTTACAATGTGAGTATAGATGGACGGCGGTATCAACTAATCTGATAAGTCACCTGCTCGTTTGTCTCCTATTATATAAAAAAACTGCGTAGAATTCACACTCAGTAACATACTTAATGGAAACTGACAAAATTACAAATCATCCTGTTTACAAAAGAAAAGCGTTGAGCACTGTTGTCATGGCAACCGTCTAAGCTTCCTACGGTATTAATGAGGAGCTGAGGGACTAATTTTAAGATTATCCAGCCATACGTAGTTTGATTAATACTCTGAAGTGAATTCAATATTTAATGCGTAAAGTACAGAGACGTTAATTAGGATGGCATTTCATGACTATTTGTCACAAACTTACATAAGATCAAACAGGTTTATTGGATCGACATTTCGAAAAGTTCAATTATATAATATGATCTCTTTTTAAATAATACACACCTCAAATCTATATCGTAAAAGGTTAAGTTGGGTTTGCACGTTCTCTGGAACTACTGAACTGAATTCAAAAATATTTGTGATAGATAGTCCAGTATCGAAGCAGACTTGGCTAAGGCATGAGTAAGTAAGTAGAACAAAAAGACAAGACAATAGTAAAAAAAAATATGTATGAATCTATTCATCAAAAGAAAAATTCAAGGTATTGTTTCTGAACAAAACTTCAAGTTCGAGTCGCATCTTCTTGATTTAATTGTTATAGTTTTCTCTTCTTAATTAATTATTTTTATATTATTAATATCCTAAGTAAATTTACATAATTCCAAACTAACATAAATATAAATAATTCTAATATATAATCTATATAAATTACCTTTAAACTATTACCTTTAACCTTCAAATGTAATAACTAAAATATATTATTAAAAGGAGTCCCTTTAGGCGAGGTTCCGAAGATACTGGCAGCGTTCCCCCTTTGAATAGCTAGACTAATTCTTTGTCCGAGGTAGCTGGCAGCTGTTCGGTCTCCAGTGATGTCGACTAACATTTTTGATATCTCCCTAAAAAACTTTATAGCGTTAGGCCCCCTCGGACCAAGGGTCTCGACACCGAATGGGACAAAATCATATTCAGAGCCTAGAATATATATGATAATGATAAGAATATGATAATGATAATTAATTAATTTCATCTAATTATAGAACCATACTTTTAACGGATAAGAAATCAATGGTCGTGTGTTTGAATCCGGACTCTCTAACAATATCTTCTTACTATATTAGTTGTATAGTAGTTATAATGGTTTTTAAAAATAGACTAAATGTACTTTTTGAGAATATATATTATTGATTATTTGGGTGAAATTAATTCGAATAAAAATAAAATAAGAATTGACTAATTGTTATGGCTATGAATGTATGGTATGTATGTAGCTTCTATCTAAAATTCCTTTTAATAAACATTTGTACGCCATTATAATATGTGAACTTTAGATTGTACCATCATAACATACGTGTACCATATTCTTGCAAATAAATTATAATCATTAATATTTTTGTTTTTTAGTCTGACCAAATCCGTTTCCTCATTACGTCTTCCAAAGGAATTTTTTTTATAAATTTGTAAATTTACTTGCAAGTACTGTATGTATATGTTGCCAACAGCCATTTTATTATGTATTAAAGATTGAATTACGTATATTGTATAGAATATCATTAAGTGTACACGCAATGCGTAAGCTATCTTGGACCGTTCATTACATAACAATATTTTTACGTACTTACAAAATAATTATTTTCTAAATCTGACCTGGTTGTTGCGATAGGGCTGTCAAAGAAAATTTAAATATTTTGTATTATTATTTTTTAACAGAAATTAATTATTTTTAGTATGTATACGTGACCAGACTGGCGCACGTTATGCTGTTGTCACTGGAGAATTGTAGAAATTTAATGTTTATATTGTTTTACTATTTCGTGTACCCCAAGGATCCTATTTGTCCCTCCTTTAAGAACAAAAGTTTGAACAAAACTCACCGACACCCATATATTCGTGACGTTTCATTAAAATTTTGCATTCATGCGCCTAAAGAAGTTTCACTTCAAAAATCTAATAATTTAAATCTTTCTCGATTCCACTTGAACAGACAAAAGATTCATCAAAATTGGTCCAGCCCTTTAGGAGTTTTATTCCGAACACATACACGGAAGATTTATATTATATAAACCAGCTGTTTGCTGTACAGATACATTACCTAGATACTTATACTATACTGCACGCCATCTGCCGGGTTGATTTGTATAGTAAAAACATACACAATATATTAATTGATTGTCACACAGTCATATTTTAAATCATCTTTTATGATTAGATAATGGCAATTGCAATACGTATACTTAAGAAATCTTTGAATGAATGATGTGATACCTCTATTGCTATGTGACAACCCTGAATAATTTACGCGTAGTTTAGAGGGGAATTTTTATAATTATCACGTATACCAAGAATCACTTTCTTTGTGAATGTGTTATTGGGCAATTATCTCGGTGAATTATTTAATACCGTTGTATAATCCAATGGAATTTACTTGGCGGTGAGAATGGAAATGGGTATTTCTAGAATAACTAAGACATTAATAAAAGGTTTTCTAACTTCTTGACTGAGCAATAAGCTCTGCCCTGTCTCACGTAACATCAACATGGTAACTTCGGCTAGATATTGTGACTCCGTCGTTCGGGAGAACAAGAACAAAATTTCTTCATTCATAAAGGTAAACAAGTTCACTTATGAACGTCAAAAAAAATTAAATTAATTGTAAATTAATAATGAGAGGATGGGTATTGCAATATAAAAAATTAAGAAAACATTTTCAATTTTCAATCGTTGACGTTTCATTTTCTGGGCTGGTCCTCGTGTGAAAGTGACAAAAATTAGAAAAGAAAAGAGGTAACCCGACATCATAATATGGCAACTGGGCACTAATTTTGGAGAAGGTACAGACTACGTTTGCGCCTATGATTTTGACAGATGACAGATGACGACTTGACGTCAGATTTAAACTGTTTCTATATATTTAACAATTAGATAAATCGATTAATTTTCGAATTCATAAAGTAAACTTTGACTGCCGAAGTCTTCGATTGGGAGTCACAATGGTTCTTAGGCTGTCGTCAAAGGCAGGAGTGGGCCAAGCTTGCCGCCAACCCACATAATAGTGCACAAACATTGTTGTTGTCAATCTACTTGTAGTCTATCATTTCTGGTTTATAAAGGTAACTTAACACTAATATGTAAACATTTATTGCAGAAAAGATAAAACATAAAGTTCTGAAAAATAAACCGTATTAGATAAATTCAATCAATCAATCAATCAAAATATCTTTATTCATTTAGGTAAACATGTACACTTATGAACGTCAAGAAAAACTTATTAAATTAATCGTAAATTTACATTTACCACCAGTTCGCAAGTCAAGGGCGTAGAGCGGGTAAGAAGAACTGGCAAGAAACTTTCCGCCACTCTTTTCAATAGTCACATTTATAAAAGGCTTTATTAATTAATTTACTTTTAACAAGGGCTTTGAATTTATTTAGTGACAGTTCTCTAATTTCGCTTGGGAGTTTGTTGTAAAAACGAATACAATTTCCATACTTATATGGAAATTGTATTCGTTAGACTTCTTAGAGTGGTTTATCTTCTGGAGCCTGGTTGGTCGCACACTCAAATTAGTTCTATTACGCGTATTATAGTGGTGAAAGTCACCATTTGTTTTAAAATCGTTTAAGTTTTTTTGTACATACAACAAGGCTTCAAGAATATATTGACCGGATAATGTCATAATATTTAGTTCCTTAAATCTATTCCGACTCCCTCGGGGAAACACAACAAATACTCCGAACAGCCCGCTTCTGCAACACAAATATGGATTGAACCTCTGCACCCACAGTAGAATACCGTACGACATAACGCTGTGTAATTAATCTCCAGTTCTAAGAATGTCAGTAAGATATCTTACATAGACACGGATAAGAGGCAACGCGGGACCAGCACAGCTTATACTAAAATGTCCCACCATTAGTGTTTGACACCGTGGACCCACTAGCATTAAGTGTTACTACAGCCGCATATAGCAAAGCTGTTAGGTTTTCTATACAAAACAGTCGGTCATATCATTCCCATAAGATAGAGTAATGTAATTCTTGCGAAACACGATTTGCGACGAGATAGGTTGGTCACGTTTGTAAGGGCAATGGTCATAGAAAGTAAATACACGTTATACGATGTGTAAAAGTTTAATTAATTACGAGAACACATAGTATTTTTTAATTAACATCGATTGTCTTAATTTAATTTTAATATTTCTATCGCCCCGATTATCTGCTATTATGACACTTTTGATTTATTTAAAAAAAATCTTCTTCGTTTTTCAAACTAAGTTAATTGGTATATATAAGAAATAGACATTAAAATAAATAAATATATTATAATGTACATTTTACAATGAATTATGCAAACAAAAAATCGTCACGTGCTTTCTGTTTCACTTGCACAAAACAAACGACCGATCTGAATAATTTTACCATTTACGGTCGCGAAATGTTTTGAAGAGCTAGTATTGTTTTGAAATTGTCCATAACCAGGTTGCACAAGGATGCAAATAAATCTATTATTTGTTTTACGTTTTGTAATTTGAATTTGACAATTAAATTGCTCAACATCACAACTGTTAGGTGATGATGCGACTAAAATTAATTCCTAAAATGTGTTTCACAATTGTTCCATATGTGTCGTACTATTTATCAGCGTAATTCGCCAATGCGTTGGGTTTTAGCTAATTTTCCGACGTACAAAAGACGGTGTGAAGAAATATTTTTGGAAGCGGCAAACTACGAATAACGATTTCTTTTTAATTCTATTAATGTATTTAATTGACTTAAATGTAATATCTTCAGAACCTTGCCTAACCAGCGAGTCCATTTAATAATATATTTTATGAATTATTTTTAACGTTAGTTTTATTTTGTTATATTAATTTATGTTAGCTGTAGGATTTATTTATTTTAACATTCTGTAGAATATGATTATATAATTAACGTTACTTATACCATGTACACCTTTGAATTTAATTTTTTCAAATATTTACATTCACGTACCCTTAGATGCTTTTATTTTCTGTTTCAATGTTTTGTTTAACCATTTGTGTTTTCTTTTATAATAGGTTTATTTGTAGTATATATGTGTAAGATTACTTATCGTTAAATAAATAAATAAATAGCAATTGGAAATAGGTGACGTCATTAATGGCTTAAACTTGATCAGACAAAAATGATGGCTTTTAATATCTCCGAGTGATCTTTGAGAAGCCTGCGGGTTTTAACATTTTAAGTTTAAACAGTTTATTACTTATATTATTATTATAACAAATCTTAGGTATATTTAAATTTAGTAACACCTGATACTGCGATGTTTATGCAATGTTGTTCCGTTCTCAAATAATATGCGGAGTTTTGAAGTATACTTCGTACATCGTTTCCGTAAATTGGCGTATGCTTGGTATATAACCGTATGTCGTGAGCTTACCTACCCTGTGCAATTATATTTTTCATTTAATTTTATTATAATTATTCAATTATATTATTCAATAGAGTAAAAATAAATAGGCACAAAAATCAGTGTATCCTTGGTCAGGCAGAGTATCATTGTTTACATAAATTAACATCAAAAAGATATGTAAGAATAAAGTCAAAACTACTAGACTGAAGCAGTCCAAAAAATGCTTAATTATCCGTAAGTAAAATTATATTATTTAATTTTATTGACATTACAGCTATATCTCGCTATTTTCGCCATTCGCAATTATTAATATTCATTAATGTATTTTTCACTTCCTTTATATAACAATAAAAATTTATACATATGTAATTGCATGTTCAAGAATAAAACATTATAATTGGCTATTTCATTAAATCGTCCGCATTCAAGATTGCTTTTTAGCGATAACGTGCGAAAAATACGTATGATTATCATGATTAAGGTAATGTTTATTAACTATGCATGTGCTATATATATACACGCAAAAAAATTTAAGTCACTTCGCCGTGTTTTACGTTATAAGGACTGTACGATTGAGGGAAAATGAGCCAACCTCCAAAAAAGAAAATACACCAAGAGATGAAGACATTCCTTTGGACATGGAAAAAATGACTAAATGCCGTAATACTTTATATTTCACTCCATGTTCCATGCCTACAATATACTGATAATGGTGCGATTTCACGATCCTCACATCAACATCAACACCAACACATGTATGTTTGTTAAATGAGTAGAGAACTTATACCAGCTTCTCGTAAACTGACCACTGGTAACCCAAATACTGGACCCGATCTTCCCTAGCTATTTGTAAAAGCGTATGGCCCGGTCTGTGAAGGATACTTGTTGTGTCAAGTATGTTCACAAACCAACAATGGGCGTGGAGAGGCGGACGCATCCGCTGCATCGCATTTCGGGAAGCGGATAGCGAAGCGATAGCGGAAGCGGTTGGTGGCGCCTTGGGGTTTTAGTGCCTATGCTATGGCGGTACATGCCCTCACATTCACACCATCACACAACACGAGTTAGGTATTAGCCACTTAAATATATTATATTATTCTTCCTTTTATAAATGTTTGAAGTTCTTTGTAAAAATATATTTTTTAATTTTGGCTATACCTTTTTTTGAAAAGATATTTGTTATATAATTTATGTTAGCGTTAAAAGTAAGAAATGAACGAGTAAATTAATAGCAGTTTGAGAGGCGTTCCAAGAGACTAGACCTTTGATGACTTTGATTTGAAAGTATTTTTTATTACACCAATTACAATTTAGAAACAGCTGTTAATAGTAAAAGTTCAAAATAGTAATAACAATGAAGATTATAGATTGAATCGGTGAATCTCTTTACATACAGTGTAATAATGTAAATAGCTAGTAATGATGTGGCCATATAAGCATAAAATAACATTAACTTGATGTACATTTCTTCCTTATTGGAAACCTTGATTTATGACAAGAGAAAAGAAATTACGGTTGTCCATTTTCGTATGATATGTAGCAGTACTACTCTACATTTAATTTATTCCATAGAAATACATCTCACAATCCAACACCAGACAATAACAGTATGTAATAAAATAGTTTAATATCACATAAATATACTAGCAGACTCGGCCAAGCGTTGCTGTGGCTAAAGTTTTTGTTATATTACATAGTAGTAAACTATTCAAGGAATACGGTAGGAGAACTTATGTGAAAGGTAGATAGCTTATGTGAAACGTTGGTACTTTTAACACAGTGCCATCTGTTAGAACTGTATCCTATAATAAACAAATAATTTGCAATAAAATAAAATTGCGACGATAATTAAAGATCTTACCTATCCTATCTCTCAAGTTGGATCGAACTGCACATGGTGTGCGAGTTCTATTATAATCGGTTAAGTGGTTTAGGATTCCATTGAGGACAAACATTGTGACACGAGATTTATATATATTAAGATATATACATAATATCTCGATGCTTCGGTTTATTTTAATGACGTTTCTACACTCGATTTATTTACTAACTTACTTAAGCAGACAAAAGTAAGGTGACTTTACAATAAAATATAGATAATATATACACATTACCACAACCATGCAATTTCTCCTATTTATC
Source organism: Pieris rapae (assembly GCF_905147795.1). Taxonomy (NCBI): domain Eukaryota; kingdom Metazoa; phylum Arthropoda; class Insecta; order Lepidoptera; family Pieridae; genus Pieris; species Pieris rapae. The sequence continues at coordinate 2,995,875 of NC_059534.1, read as the reverse complement.
TCTTATTCTCTTATTTACAACGAGCATAACTCTGTAATATAGTCTAGGGAAAAAGAAATGGGATTTTTAGGGCGCCTTCTAATTTTTCTATCCATGTCCTGTATTTCTTATGGCTTTTGAAGTAATGTGGTAAGCATGCAGACTGCAGTGCAGTAATTACTTCGCGGAAATGTGCGAAAAGCATTACAATGCAAACATTGACATAAGGCTTAGTTACAGCGGCAATTGAATCGAACCTTGCGTAAGAATTAACTTTGAATCCTTTTTCAATTGACGATAACTTTTACAATTATTACAATTATTATCGCGTCTGTGGCGTAGTCATTACGGGTTTCTGATATCATTCATGCGTTTGTAGTAAAGCAGCACTACACCATTGGCAGGAAAATATTAATACAGTGTATATGTCGTAGCTTAAACAGCCGAGCCTTTTAACTACACGGCGCCGTTTAACTGGCAACCTGAAAGATGTTCAGCCAGTTGATCAAACGCCTATATATATATATATATATGCCTGTTGACTGGTAATTTAAATTTAATTCCACTTTATGCCACTCTCAAACTCAATTTTATTTTATTTATTTATTTTTATAGAAAAGGGGGCAAACGGGCAGGAGGCTTGCCTGATGTTAAGTAATACCTAAACGGATATCTTCAAACTGTCAATATAGCGTCGGCAAACCACAACTTTGATGTTGTTTTCAAAGTTTGTTTTTCATGAAACGAGTACAATGGAAGAGTGTACTGACAATAATAATGTTAATTTGAATCAAGCAATTACATTTTTTTAAAGAAATATTTTTTATGGCATCTGTCGTACGATGACCCTTAGGTCATTCGTACAAATGCTTACAATAGCCAGTCAGTTTATTAAATAACGAAACAAACGCTACAGCTGACCTTTCAGGCCGCTTGTTAAACGGTACTGTTTAATTAAACGGCTAGGTTGTCAATTGAATGGCTAATTAAGCAGTTGGCTGCGACATATACAAATCTGTTCGGTTGATAGTTTTTAGACACAAGTACGCGCGTGACATGTCGTCGATATATTTTGATCTCAGATAAGCCAGTTTCTTCAGTGTTTGTCCTTACAGTACGAGCAATTATGAATTGCGCTCATGGAAAGAATCCAGTCGTCTTTCGAACGCACTATTCAGTCCCATGCTTGAACCAGTACGTTGTCACTGTTCGCTACGGGAGATAATATGACATACAATACTAAGTTTTCGAGACTACACTAGTGAACTAGTGAGTTTTAACTGTTAGAAGAAAAGCTTAGGTTGAAAGAGAGTTTTGGATTTCGGAGTCTTTAGCCCAAAAAAATTTGCATAAATACACGAATTTGCTATTTAATAAGTGCTGTTGTATAAACTTTGCTAGATAGCATTTAATGAAGTCAAATGCAGGTTTGAACTATACATTATTGTCAAGGTAATCACAAAAGTTTTCTTGTTGTCGCATTTTTTGTTTTCGATTCCGTCAACTATTTTCTTGTTCAGCATGCTTAAAGAAGCAAGCTTTTGTAGCTGATTTCTAGCATCAGACATTTCTATATCGAAACAAATGGCACAGGTTTTTATTTATACGTCTAACATATTTTTGGTGACGACATTTGAAGTATTCGTTATCGCAAGTCATCACCCATCATATTTTTTGCAAGTCATGATTATTCGGGCATACTAGTTTAAATGTGGAAATGGTTAAAAAATTACGAAAATGTTTATAATATCACGTATGATTGATCAACAATTATTTCATAAAATATTTTTATCGAATATCCAGAAGTCCTCAACCGAAACACAATATCAGACTAACCTCTGAACCAGGAGTTTTTTTAATTTAAAAAAATGTAGGCTTCTACACGCTGTATCAAATCTGAACGCTAGGACGGAAGAATAATACGGGCCTTGGGGCACCGTCTCATTGATTATTTTAGTTATACACTATATGGAAAAAAGTTTATGAGCGTCTATTATGAAAATATGAACTAATATATTTTCTAACAGCTATGCTTAGTGTTATGAATTGAACCCAATAATATAATCAGAGAAGTCATGAAAATTGAAAAGCTACATGCAAGTACAAAAAATAAATTATTTAACACCTGAATTCTTCCTGTTCTTAGGTATGGTAGCCAAACATGGGCTTTAGACATTACTAACAAACTGGCAGCCAGCCAACGCTCCATGGAAAGGAGTATGCTTAACGTTAAAAATCAGATCAGAAAAACTGGGACATAAGAGACAGGACAAAATTAATAGATAATCCTCCAAAATAAAAAGATTTAAATGGCAATGGGCTGGACACACGATAAGAGAAAAAGACAAATGGAGTAAAATTGTAAACGATGGTACCCTTGGGAAGGCAATATAAGAGGAAGACCACAAAACAGATGAGAAGACGACATCAGATAAGTGGCAGGAGTGATGTTGAACAAGAAGTTGAGTTGAGTGACCCAAGAAATATATGAATGGGAAAGTTTGGAGGAGGCCTTTGCCGACTGTCAAACAGATCTGCAGAAATCAAGCAAGATCCAAATATAAGAATAGTATTTTTTTCAACCTTTCAATATCTAGTTTTATAAAGATCTGTCTATGTGTGTACCTAAGTCAATCTGAATAAAAGGCTACATTATAATAAACTCAACAATAGCTCAAACCTGATGTCTTGGGTGTGGTATGGTAAGAGCACAATTAATGCTTAGTGCGAGTTAACAACGACGGAAGAAACGGATAGTTTCTGAGACCAGGATAAGGTTGTAAGGTGTAGATCTGCAATATAATCTAGATAAGTTAGTTTGAAAAATGCAATATAACTAACACAAAGATGACCTTTCTCGGAAGTCGCATTACAAAGACGACCCTTTTTAGAAAGTGGAGAATACACAGCCCCGATCCTTTGCTTCCGTATGTTCAGTGCATTACCAACTATTACGCAACACTTAAAGCATGACAATTCAAGATTCAAGATATTAAATGAAAATATGGTTATGCAAGTAATTATAATAATAATAAAAAGTGTTTATTCATTTTAAGTACATTTTCTTTTCAAAGTGTAAGATTTGGGAACCCTTTTAAATAAAAAATACCTGTGTTAGGGTTCCCAGCTCTTCCATAAACAAACTTAATTACTTATACTTAAAATAATTACATTATTTAACCAATTTTTTGAAGCGTTTCCTTTTTAATTAATTGTGTGAGTGTAAATGTGTGAGAGAGTGAATGAGTGAGTGAGTGAGTGAGTGAGTGAATGAGTAAAGTGTATTTACATCGTGGGTCTCAAAAGCAGCTCTAACACTGCATAAGGCGTGTTCATAAGCCAGTCTTTTATTGGAGTTTTTAGGTTGTTACGGTCTGACCGACTACAACATCCCTATTTCTTTTTAAGACCAGACCAATTATACCTATGGAAATACCAAAAAGGTGGAAGAAACTATTAATGTAAAAAATGCTATATGACTAACTAATAAATGGGCTGATTATTTCCTTGTATACGTATTTGCATCTTCCGATCTACAGACTGAGTTATCATCAGTTAGTGATTGAGGTGTCATAAGATGACGACTTCCAATAGATTAAAATGCTAGCTTTATAAGTTATTCTATCTGTTACTTATAAAAAATAAATTAAAAGAAATAAAAAACCTTGTTATTTAATACTTTTAAAGAGTTTGTTTGAAAAAGGTTTTAATTTTTTACCTTCTTTTGTCATTACCACTCCACCCAGACAATATAATTTACATCTAACTCATAACCTTGGTTATACCTCTATATGGCCTGGTCAAACAAGAACATCCAGCTGGCCTTGTTCCCATAGCCTCTAAAGATGATTTTTACAATAATAATAATAATATAATAATAATAATAATAATTTATTTATTTTCTCCCATATAACATTTACAACAATGAATACGATACAGCTCAGAAGATATTGGGAGACTGGTTTCCAAACTAGATAAGAACCTACAGTATGTAGTACATACAGGGTTACCTTTCTTTATGACCCCAAAAGTTCTTAGAATGTATGGTTCCTACATTAACAGCAAACTATTATGACACCTTGAAAAAAATTTGGTTACTCGTACTTATATGCCCCTTTATCCCCTTAATCTCCTTTAAAACCCCGGGGCAACTAAATGTTGTTGTATATGACTGTAAGAACCAAAAAAATACATTTAGTTACATATAAATTAGGATGTGAAAGTTATATCACCATATAGCCTTACATTGCTTTATAAAATAAATTCATTAATTCATATGACTGGCTCTATTATGTCTTTTATTCAAAGACAAGAATAGAAAACATTTTATGTAATAGTAAATTGTAATAATTTAACGCCAACATATGAGTGAATAGACATTTAAAGAAATGAACCACATACATGCCTTGCAATAGACCTATTCAAAACATTAATCTTATTTTTTTTCATGAATAATGTAGTTATGCAACCTAACAATAGCTAAGTTACATTTATATATTAAAGTAAATAATTTGAAGAGTAAAGCAAATGTTTCCAGTTGTTGTGTTGGCTTTAAACAAAACGTTTTATTTCTCATACATTTGAACATCTGCCAAACGCGACCGAAATTTTTTAAAGAACTAGAACTAGTGGTCTACTTTTTTTATAATATAGTGGGCAAACGGAGGCTCATCTGCTGCTAAGTGATAGCCCACGGACTCTAAACAATCCACCCGTACGATATAGAGAGGCATATAAGTTTAATATAAGGCCTTAATTTTAAGTCAGTCAATCTACAATAAATAAAAACATATTTTAATGTATATACTATAATATAATATTGAATTCCGATTCGAACTTTACGCTGAAACTCACTGTTAGATAGCATTTATTCATTATTTATAGTTTATACGATAATATAATTCTGTCACGATAAGACGATATTGATTTCGTGACTTCTGAAGTTCCACTGATAAGTCAACTTGATCATTTAAGTATTTAATAAAAGCCTAATTAAGTCATTAACTACACATGTATATGTTTTAACAAAGAGTTTTAAAATATAACTAATCGTTTACTATCTACAACCAATTCCATCCGAATCAGCTTAGTAATATGTGAAAGCGAAACGGCTAGATTCACGTACGGATGTCTCAACAAATATTGTTGCTTGAGGATGGAATAATAATTTTAGATATGAATATTTATTCTTTTGTAATCTTATTAATATTCTCCGCCGTTAATTGAAGTAGTGTGAGGTCACGGATTCACCCGATTTTTTGTTCAAACACACAAACATACCCGGCTTTAGATTTAAGTTTCTCATCAAAATTTTATAATGAATTTCATAACATATACGTTCGTGTCAATAAAATTATGTTTCAATTTATGGATATATATAACACTGAAACATCTTACTACAAATGGCAATTATGATTGTTTGGGATAAATTGTATAAAGCTTATTTAAATATTGGAACTTATAAGGATTTATTTCAACATCTCTAAAATAATACAAAATTACTAACTGGTAATAGTAATTTTATGCGGTTATTTATTTAATTATAATTTCGAATGAAATTCAATGATTTACTAAGTGATTTACAAGTAGAAGAGAAGAGGGGTTTGAGAATGTTTCTGGAAGGACGGAGTTCTTAATTAAGTAGTTAATACTATACTATAGTATATACATACATTTTTATTAACGTGTATTATTTGATATTTTGCTGAAAAAAGACTTTAATTTATTTTGAATAGTAAGTATTATCTACTGTATTCATAGATTTTACAAAAAATGCTTGTCACATCTAGAAATGAACCGATTTAATGTAAAAAAAACAACCCTTATCTCTTGGGTCGCCCTGTATATATGTTTATACTTCAGAGAAACATTTTGCTATTATCAACTTCGCAATAGCGTTACTATGCCAACATTTTGATAATACTTAATCTACTATTTGACAAATATGTACGTGCGTAATCCACATACATGCCAAAGTTTTAATCACTTATTACTACCAATTATCAATTTTCATCAAAACAAATAATTTAATACATAAAAATATAACTAAAAACTAACCTTAAAATTTAATAATTAAAAAATATTATTAAAAGCAGTCCCTTTAGGCAAGGTTCCGAAGATACTGGCAGCGTTCCCCCTTTGAATAGCTAGACTAATGCCTTGTGCGAGGTAGCTGCTTAATTGCCTATCTAATCTGTTATTTAGACATGCGTCGGGTTGTCTCTCTCCCTAAAATATGGCGAGGGGGCCAATGGCTGGCCATGCGTCATACTCGTGAACGGGTGCTACTTGTGGTGACTGGTCGTACTTGAATTCGTGTTTGCGGTGATATTAGTTGTTTATACTACGTCTTTGCGTGTTGTTCTCACGAGTACGTAAGTGCGTGCTCCTATTTCACCATGCCTCCTGCTGATAGAGGACAAATCTTTGTTTTTAATTTTTTTAATTTTTTATTTTTTATTCTTTATTACTCAATATGTCATATGGAACATGGTGTAGTGGTTGCAGCTCCTTACAAGCACTGTGTAAAAAAAAACTTGGCGATTAAAAAGAGTGGCGGAGAGTTTATTGCCAGTTCTTCTCTTCCGTTCTACGCCCTTGATTTGAGAACTGGCAGTAAATGTAAAATTAAATTCATTTAAGATTTCTTTTTTTGACGTTCATAAGTGTACATTGTTACCTACATGAATAAATAAATTTTGAATTTGAATTTGAATTTGAATTTGAATTTGATAACGTTATTGTTCAAACACCACGTTACTGTAAATAAGACTATACGGACAGAAGATTTTGCTTTCTATAATAAGATTTAATAAGCTCTCACAATCTCGAGTTTAACGCTTAATTATAATGTTAGTCTAGACGTCGTAATTGGCAGATTTTGCATATAAATTAGTATATTTTGATTGCGAATTGGATACGTCCTCGATTTTACTAATATTCCTCGCTCAAGTGTTGCGAGAGTGACCAGTAAGAGTATGTTATCGGTATTATGAATCTTGTGAAAACTTTGGTAATTGATTAAGAATTATAAGATTACGACATACTTTAAAGCAAATTTTATGTTAAATCGATAACCAATTTTATAGTAGTGAAAACTTTTTAAAATTAAAATAAAGACAAATTGAATTAAAATTGTTAAAATCATTCATTTTTGTTTAGTTATTCATCACATTCGAAATTTAAAGAAATAATTGTAGGATTATTAACATATTGACATTTAACTAACAAACAAAAAATCCTAAGCAAATTACCATATTACCCTAGTTTAGTGGTAAGCGAAAACTGCACTGCCTGTACCATTGTCATTGATTAAAAGCAATATATATATAAAAAAATAATATAATAATTAATTGTCTTCCAATGCTTACAATTTTTATATATTTTAATTTATAAATTTAGATTTACCCGATTAACTCGATCTGCTAACTGCCTTTCATACACGGGTGAAGATACAAGAAGCCGAGGCAATTTTCTTTACATGAAGGGGTAATAATCTTTTAACCTTTCTTTAGGGACTAAAAAGTATACATATATACATGATATAGTAACATACAATAAGCCACTGCGTCCCAAATTTGCCTGATTGCGTACCTGATAGGCTAGGATGTAGGGGTCCCACAAAAAAAAAACAATTATGAATGTTAGTCAATCCAGATTTACAAATTGAGGGTATTTAACTCACGAAAACTGGTATATCTCTCCGCTACTATTTTTAATCGCCAAGTTTAACGATATTCATGTAAGCAACTGTTTATTATTTGTCTTTACTCTGGCTGGCTTCGCAAACTGGACTATGAATGTGGACTTTTTCTATCGGAGAAAATTGAAAACCTAAAATAAATATACTTAGGACATTTAGGCTGCCAGGTATGCTAGATAAGAGATCATTTCCTTCACTATTATCTACTATCTAGACAAGGTAACGCACAGATTTTGCAACAACGAGTGTTGTAATAGATTTAATTGTCTTTGGTTTCACACGCTTCATATTTGTAACACTTTATTATCCTTATTTATTTATTTACTGTGGTAAAAGAAGTAAAATATGCTTAATAAATAGCCGAACTTACTATCCATAGTAAAAAGAGATTAAAAAATTTCAGCGACTTTAAATAAAGGCAAACAAAGAAAGATATAATAATATATATTACATATATTTCAGAAATAGAGAACTCAAAAATTTGTGAAACGATTGACTGGAAGTTTTGGGCAAACATACATGTTCGTTAACCTGTGCTTGGAAGCCAAGTAATTTTTTATAAAAAAAACATTAAAAAATTAAAGAGGATTATTTAGTTATTAATCTAATTACTTAATTATTCAGTAATTAATAGTATAAGTTACTGTTTAGTTACAATACCCTTTTAAATACTTTAAATCAGAATTAAACTTATCAGGCATTAGATCGTAAGGCAACGTAATTTAAATATAAATCTATAATAACACGACTTATATTGGCACCAGTACCACTTTACATCAGATGACTCACGTCCCTCTAGCCCGTTTGTCCAATATTCTATAAAAAACTTTCCAAGTCTTAAACAACAACAAAGCAAGCACGTTCAAGCTATTTTTTCCTATTCACTTCTTGTCCAAGGACTAACATTTGAATTTTCAACTAATATAGGTCAAGTTCAGTACTAAAATACAGTATGAATACTGATCTATTCACATTCTTTCGTAATTTTGCCTTACGTGATTGAATTTGCTTTCAAACGATTTTATAGAAATAGAACGTTGAACAAAATAGCACCTTTGTAAAACCGACATAGCTTAGGCTATCTTGAAGACTATTATAATACTTCGAACGAAGAGCTCAAAAAAGCTGTAAGCTGAACATACTCTTTAAAAAATGTTATTTAAAATAACAGCAGTATATATAGGGCGCAAAAAATGCTTTAAAAATCCTAGAATGATTAATTCAATAATTCCTATAACCGACGAGCATGTATGTGAATGTGATGAAACTGGATAAAGTAATAGAGGTATGTCAGGACCGTAGCAATTGGAGCTTTGTGGTTATAATTTTTAATTTGCCATTTGGGTAACATAATCTTGTGTCATTTCAGACAAGCATTGATGGTCGAGATGACCATTCTGGTAGCTGGTCTTTATCAAACATAATAAAATAGTTGCGAGAAAATATTCCATAACTATTTCCTTGAGTGAATGTGTTACGTACTCACACAGGAGTTATACGCGAACCACATATCTGCCACAAACCACTGGTTACGTCACAAGACTAGTCCATCTAACGAATCGTTGACATCGATACTATCTACTTCCTTTAACTCGTGTTTACTGAATAACTTTTGAACAGGAACGGTACTCCGTAAGCCCCAATAGCGATCCAAGTTTTTTTTTGAAGTTTTTGTTGTTAGTTGTTTTTTTTATATACTATACTTTTCGAAAAGTCTATGGGACGAAAATGACAAGAAATTAATTCTGTGTCTTTTTTTTAAATTGGTACTACCAATACGATTGAACTATATAGTTACCTATAATTAAGTCTGGCGTCGAAGGTTTGAATTGATGATTTGAGCTGTTTGTCTTTTGAATAATTGTCGAGGCAAGGCGATTTTTGTGAGAATTCTTTAGAATGTTTTTCTTCGCCATACAGCACAAGTATCACTTAACATAGTTACTTTTTGCGAGATATTGTTATAGATACGCCTTATGTTTTATGTACCAGGGAAATTAAAAAAATAATAACCTACTAGGAGGTTCCTGAAAAACACTTCTCACCTTCGCACCGTTTTACTATATATACAATAGCCTGATACGTGTTACGTAAGGTATTTTGGCAATAAACAAAGTTATTATTATTTGCAATCGAATGACCGAAACTAATACCTCGAGAAATTGTAATCAAGTTATTTTGAAAGATAAATATGTGATCAAATTTCAAAAATAGTCCTTAGTATTAATTATTATTAATAACAACGGGTGTTTCTAATAAACACTTCAACTGAAGTTAGTATCCCATACAAAAGAAATCTTCTATTAATTTTGAGGCAATATTGAAGTATGTTACATACCCTATCATCAGTTTATATAATGTTTGATGGATGGCTCTATGCGCAATCAATATGCTGCGTGGGTGATAAAAATAATAGTTACAGTTACCTTTCATAGCTAATACATAGTTTAGTAAGAGCTTCATTGGACAAAATTTTAATAAAAATGTATACAAATATATGTACAGAAGAGTGGTATTAATTACAGAATTAAAGCAATTAAAAATAAGAAGAAAACAACAACGCAACAGAATAATAAAGTTTAATTTTTGTAAAAGTTGACTTTGTTGTAAGATGGATATGCATATATAATTTTTCTCGCTAAATGCTAGAAAAAGCGAGAAATTTTTAGTACATAGTTCTGTCGCTCGCAAAACTTATAGTCTGGAATATCCGTCCCAGTTTTTACAATTCAACAAACATTATTTACGTACTAACATGCTTAGGCTTCATAAACAATGAAGAAAGGAATGTGTTAAAGTTTCAGAGAAAGGAGATTGAAGATTTTAAAATTCCAAAAATTCATTAGAGAATTGTTTAAACCCGTTCTTATTGTAGTGTTTGCAATTGTCTCCATGGTAACCGCTACGTATTGATTGAAATAAGCGGTGAGTTAATTCTGAATATAAATATTTGATTGTGTTTACAGTGCGTGCATGTGCAATTGTAAATACCAATGCAGTGCGGGTTTCGAGAACCTTTGAACTCTTCGATTTTCTCAATCGCAGACCATCCCGAGTACAGGTAGTAAAGAGAGGGGCTCGTTGATAAATAGATGCGAACGCGCACCACAAGTAACTGGTAGTTTTGTTTTGACGGCGTCCGCCTCACATCGAAATGAGGTCGCTGGCTATTACGGTGGGTGTTGTGATGTGTTTGTGATCTAGTGCTAAACTTTAGCGATTTTTACGTTTTTATTGTGTTTTTTAATCGAAAGCTTTGCGTATCTGTAGTAATTGTAGTTTTTTTAACTTTAATTAATCCATCTCGATTAATTAAAGGTTTACTGTAGGGAGTCAACTGAATTACTTTAGTCCGCTTAATTTTCAGCAAAATAGAAAAATGTGTCATTTAAACGTTAATTTGAAAACATGAAATAGATTTCCATTCAATTAAATGTATTTGTAAAATGTATTGAATATTGTCCAGGAAATTTGTATAAAAAATAAATCCAAATCGAAAATAAAGGTATAGAAATATTTTCAACTTTCGGAATCCACAATAAAATCGCAATTGTTTTTACATAAACGCGAGGAGTTTTAAAATTTAGGCTCGTAGTGGTTTTTTAAAAATTATTTAGTTGTAAAAAAACTGCATTGATTTGGATGTAATACTGAAGCAAGCATTCAAAGGCCGCATGTTTTTTGTAGTAAAAGCGGATTAAGACTCAATCTAAGGGATGCGAGCGCATTCATCGTCTTTTGATTTCCCGAAGGTTTTCTTCAAACCGCATTAAGATGAGATACAATTTTTTTAATTCAAATACTCCGTATTTTACCTATTTTTGTTCTTTTTGACGCGTATTCCGAGTGAAAGAACGCACTTAAAATATATTGACGTTCATTTAATTTCATACAGATATTGAATTTTATTGAACTATAGTTGGGCTGCTTCTTATTAATACAAGCCTTTGCTAATTGCTTGTTATTTGCTCAAACAAATTTAAACAAAAGATCTTCCATAATAAGAACATTAAGATCAAAACTAAATAATTTAATAAAACTTAACAAAATCTTGTATAGATTATTAAGGTAACGGAATTTTTTCAATAATATCATCTTGAGAGATGTGAGCATAAAATGAAAGTAATGTCAAAAGGTTCACTGATATCTAAAATACTACAGTGATTTGTATACTTGTATGTGGTATTAGGTCGCGGCGTTTCATATAATAATAATAAAAAAAACATATATAGAAATTAATTTAACCGACGATTTAGACGAGTAAACCCTTGTTAAACTGGACTCTCTGGAGTATTTGTATACTTTTAAAATGGTGAATAAATTTGATCCATTCCCTTTAATAAAGGATAAATACCATAAAGGTTAGAACACTTCTTGTGACAGTCTGACATACCACACGATTAAAAATCTAAGTAGGCATCGGGTTACCACGTAACTCGTAAAGCGATTCCGATTTCAAAACTTCGATTTCGTATGTAAATAGATTACGTCAGCTTTCGGTTCGTCCTTTTGTTTTCTCGGTTTTTCTACGAAGATATTGGTTTTATAGAGTAGAGCTGGTTATCAATTTTTGGGTATTTCACTATCGTGGAAACATATCTATATTCCATATATATATTTATATTAATTCCGTAGACACTTGTCAGTGTGTGTTATATAAATAGGTTGTATATGTCACTGAAAAAAAAATGTTATGACTTCAAATATATTAAAACACCCTTACAACAAGTCTTATTTTTCGCCAATGAACCCTTCTAGTTATATGAATTATGAAAAATTATTAATGAATTAAAATAAAATCAATTGTTCGCAGTTATGGGTGGCAGTAGCCATTGCAGTTGCCGTTGCGGTACCCGTCAAGGAAACTGATGCTGAAGTATCAAGAGAAAAAAGATCACCATTTGGATGGCATTCTGAACCCGAACCTGTTTGGGAGAAGAAACTTATATGGCGCGAAGAATGGAAAAAGACGTGGAAGAAAGAAGCAAAAGTTGAATGGAAAATTGAACACGTAAAGGAGAAAATACCAGCTTGGAAAACGGAAAAGGTCCAACAATGGCGAGAAAAACAAGTGCCCGCTTGGAAAATTCAGAAAAAACCTATCATTAAGGAAATTCAAGTGCCCATAACCAAGGAGATTAAAGTTCCGGATTGGAAAAAGGTTAGTATGATACGATACGAAGTTTTTTCATATATACTGTTTGACCATAATAGTGTTATTGTCGGAAGTTCTTGGAAGACGCCATTTTCTTTTGCTTTAGTTATTGAGAATAAACATAAGTAGCGTATAGAAGTACTCCTTAAAATATTTTTACGTAAGTTATCTGATGTCAAACTGAACCTCAAAAATACAGTAATAATAATGTATCTTTATTCAACAGCAGGCAAGAAGAACTGGCAAGAAATTTTCCGCCACTCTTTTTAATCGCTAAGTTTTTGTTATTCGAACACAACACATAAACACGCTCTCCATAGCTCAGTACTTAAATTCTACCAATATTTATTTTGTTTTTTCATACATTGGATAGTATAATTACTGTATTAATTAAAATCAAATTTCTAAATTAAAAAATGACCAAACTTTTTGGTACCTACGTAATAACAGTATTGGCATAATTGTATTTCAAATAAAAAGCTTCTAACGCGAATATTATTTCTTTAAACATTTTATCATTTTCCAATTGTATAAGCAGATATTTTACTCGCGACACTTACGTAATAGTGTTAAAGTGTCCTTATTTTGCCTGCCACGGTCCAAGCAAGCATAATTAAGTTTATCACCATATCCAGCTAAATTGTCCCTTCTTAACAGATTTATAAACCAATTTGGCGTGAGATCCAAATTCCCGTGACAAAAACTTACCAAGTTCCGGAATGGAAGCAGAATTACGTGCCTGAATGGGTCAAAGAGGGCGTGCCCGGAGAGAAATATTTAGGCAAAGATCATCATGGCTGGGAATACACCAGCCACGATCTTTGGAGGAAGAAGTTAGTGTGGCGCCCTGTTTGGAAGAAAGTACATAAAACTGTGCACAAACAGGAATGGGTAAGCTTTCCTTTTAATTCTTCATTTACCATAGTCCAAAGAACGCGTCATATTCCTTTACCCTTCATATTTATTGCCATGGTGGTCAGTATGTTTATTCATATAAATTTGAATAATATCAATGCTATTCTCAAAATCTGTATACAATAGTTTAACACACAAATTCTCTCATAACTCAGTTTAGATTAGGTTATTATACAATTGAAGGAAATAATAATATGGTCTCTTGGTCTCCTGGAACAAATCGCTTAGCTGTTATAATTATAATTTAACAAGCTGACCCGGCGAACTTTGTTCCGCCTTAATGGCAATAAATAAGCAGTTTGTTTTTTTTTATTGGAAAAAATACAAAAAAATTAAATACCTACATTATATTATTTCTGTATTTTAGTACATAGGCTGCTCTTCACTTAAGTACCTTGTGATACACGACATTTTTTGTTTTATTATCAGGCGCAAAAACAAACAACGCTGATGGTCTTCCGACCCGTGAACATGCCACGTATAATTGACCATGGGAAAAACATGAATGTTCTAGATTTAAACCACAAACTTTTACGGATTGGCCTTGTGATTAGTTGATGGTCATGGCAAATGCAAGACGTATCGGAAATTGAAGTCTTTTAAATTCTAACGGCATATCGGTTGGGATCATCGGGATCCTCGGAATAAGAACTTCCTCACCTGTGAATTTTCCTATCATTATCGTAGCGTAAATTACATTGTTCTTCAATTTTCTAACCACCAAACGCATACCGTTGCACAGTTTTGGTTGGTTTATGTTTCGAAGCATGATTACTACGGAGCCAACCTTTAGGCGTAAATTGTGCGGTGGTAGGTAAGCCAGGCACGTCCAAAGAGTTTAAAAATTCAATTGAATAGTTGGTGGCTTCATCTTCATTTGTGACGCAGTGAATAGATTTGAATGAATGCATTGTTCCAATGATCTTATTTTGAATTATGTAGTTCAGGTCATCTACATCTTTATTCTTAGCCGCTAAAATTGCTCCCTCACTCAACCATTCATTATTTTTGTAGTTAGAAATAATGTTTAGAAATACATTGTTGATAAGTTTGTCTTTTGATTCCATTCATCGACAGGTACTTGTCCATTACCGATAGTCAGCAAATGCTCCGAGAAATCTTCAGCAGATGTATCATTAAGCAATGTAACTCTCATGTTTGTTGTCAGCTGAAGTTTCTTCACATAGCGCCATAGATTTGACGATTTGAGGCAAGCGTTTATTTTGTCGACAGCCGTAGATCTTGGAATTACTGGCAGTATTTGGCGGAAATCGCCAGACAGTAAAATCATTGCTCCTCCAAAACATCTCGAGTAATTGCGTAAATCTTTTAATATTCGGTTAAGTGCTTCTAATGCACGTTTATGCGCCATTGTGCATTCGTCCCAGATGATGATATATATATAATATATATATATATATATATATATAGATATTTAGATATAGATTCTTGCACAATATAGTCAAAATAAGAAAATAAAACATATTTCTCCTCCGCTAGTGATTAGAATAGTTTTTTTTTTTTGATCATATAGATCAATATAGACAAAGAAAAAGAAATGAATGAGGAAAAAACATGATTGAACTGTATATATTGTAATAATTTGTGTGGTCGTTATAGCAAACTGAGAAGAAGCTTGAGTGGAAGGAAGAATGGCAGCAGATATGGCGTAAAGAACACAAAACGGAATGGGTAACACAGAAGAAGGAAGAATGGGTTGAAGAGAAGGTTCAAGTGTGGAAAACAATTAAGCAAGAAGTTTGGGTGCCAGTAAAAAAGCAGGTGTGGTTGGAGAAAACAAAAGAGGTCAAAGTCCCTGTGACACACTACGTTAACGTTCCCGTCTACAAGAAAGTTTGGACTCCCGTGTGGGTCACACAAGAACATCACGATCACCATGAACATCATGGATGGGATTAAATTTAGGTAGGAGCCATATAGTGTACATATAGATACCAAACATAGTCATTTGTTAACTAATTGTTACCAATAAATCCAAGGAGCGCATAAGCGGCGTACGCAAACGCGAATTCACATGATTACTAAATCAAATTAGCCTACATAAAAATCCCCTTATATGGTGTCCCATAGTATTGTTATTTACATCGAGAACCGCGAACTTTAGAAATTGGCGAAATTATGGCTGCGAATTTTTTTCTTTTCTTTTGCGTGCGCCCCTTCGATTTAACCAAAGCGCAAATTGTATAAACGATATATAAAGAAAATTGTTTGGCCTGTCTTAGGTCAATGCAAATTAATATTTCCAAAACGGTTCTTGCACATTTTTTGTGTGTGTAAATAATCTCAGATACGCAAGCTAATGTTTTGGATATTCGACATTTGTCGATCCGATTATAATATTTTTATAGGTATATTTAGTTGTAATTGTACAGTTTGTGCTCTTTTTTATAACATAATAGAGATTATAAAAATTTTGTTCTTCATGTTTTAGTTTTATAGATTCCAGAGTTCAATGTTTCTATAAATGAAATTTGTATCAAACTAAATAAATCCTCGTAATATGAAAGCTAACTCATGAAGGACTTTTTACCACCTCTTTGTTATCTTTATTAAAGATTTTTTTATCATATTGATATAATGACCAAAAATTACTTCATTTGATTTTGAAAATATTATACAAATATGTAATACCTTGTGTATTTTTATTTGCCTTTTCGTGTTAAAATTTATACATCCACAGATTGGGCATCAGTATATTGCAGTGAGTATATTATTAAAACAGTCAATATAAACTATATGCCAAACGAATATACGAATATATGTACGAAAAAAATATTGCATATACGGGTTATGCATTATGGATCCATCTATTATTAACATTCGAAACAATATAAAAATACGTGAGAGATATATGATATGCATAAAATTATAATTTTATTAATATAACCTTATATAACTAACAAAAAACAATAGCTAAAAATAAAAACAAAAAAAATTTTAGCAAAATATATTATTTTAGTATTATAAAGAAATTCCTTTACGCAAGGTTCCGAAGATAATGGCAGCGTTTCGTCTTTGCATAGCTAGACTTACAATTTTATTTTGTATATATTATAATATGCTCATAAGAGAGCAACAATTAGTTTTGATAATAATAATCATAAAACAAAACTTAAAAATAATACCAACAGAAACTAATTGTAAACTTACCGAAGCAAACAGTCTAGAAAACTTGTATGAATGTATAAAATATATTTTAGACCGTGTTTTTTATAACTTTTAGAAGAGACGGTAGGGTAATTGCTAACATACGATGTGATATTCCTTTCTACCAAGCGCAAATTCTAGTTATAAACTTAAAATAATTTGATGCTTAAGACTTTTAGTGGACATACAATGACCACTATTTGGGCATTGACTTGTTTAGGTTATCGCGGAATGTGGTTAAAAAATGTATTAAGAATATACATAGCGCAAAATCATCTACATCACAAGCACGACCCACATACACACCATCATGTACACACCCACACTTTGCCCCATTACACAACACAACCAATTTAGGCTTAATTAATTAAATTTAATCAGTTAGTTAATTGTATTAAATACTTTCTTTGTTTGTTCCCTTTTGTAAATCTTTTTGTTATATAATGTATGTATTCCATCTGTGGCTATGTTCTCGGTGTATTTGTTTGCTATTATATGTATTTTGTGTTAGCTGTAGGAGTACAAAATAAATAAATAGAAAGACTAAATAAAGAAACTGAAGAAAATGTGCGTCAAGCCTACGACGAATAGACAGCCACCCATGCTGATTTCGGTAATCAGATATATTATCTCTTAATTGGTTCTCTTCTTTGACAAACATTGACGATTTTGGTTTGGAAAGCTATGAAAAAATCACGGGATAATTGAAACAACAAAACCTCTGTAACACGATTGAAATCTTCTGTTTGTCACAAGATATTCAATGTAAAACCGACAACGAATCGCATCGAATGTTATATACATATAGCCTATCTGTCTGGCAAATCGCAGAAGCATGACATGTGTACGTCGAAATTCAGGACGATTACGTCCTACATCTTAGTTGGTAACTGTGTGATTTTTATAAAAAACGAAAAGCAAAAGTCAATCCACGACTTACGCAGTGTTGAAAGTCATAGGTCATGTGAATAAAATAAAAGGTTAAAAATCGGTGTTAACATTTTTATGAGTAATGTTATTATTATTATAATATTCTACACGTTATTTCACTTTAGGCGAACTTTAATTTAGAATTGGTTCTGACAACAGCTATAAAAACCTTCACCATCTTGGAACAATGTACGCTAATTTTTCCTAATCAAGAATTTAAAAATACTTGACCATTCTGGAAATGTACTCTATCTATCAACACCCATGGTTTGCTCATATTATTATAGTAACTGGCAAAGTCAAAACACATAACTTGAAAATTGTAGATTGTTATTTTCTTTGGTTCCAAAAAAAGCAAACTTTTAGTATGCTTGTTGCAAAGCAATATGTTTATATTGCGATGCACGGAACGCGGTCTAGAGGAAGGATCACGCACAAGATTGCTTGTAATCTATTGTAAACAGTTTTGTTAAATTGGCACGCAGATTGGAGATCGATCTTAAGATATGAATCAATCCAAGATTGTTTCAAATCTTAAAATAAGGATACATCATTAATGTTGGGTCTTAATTATATTAATCCAGTGGATAACTTTTTATGTGTGACCTGAAATTGGTTATAATTTTTCTTTCCTAAGGTTTATACTTGACAGCTGTAAGACAAGCTTACAGTACCAATTTGGTGTTAATACGCATATTGAAACGTTTATATGCATTCCGTAATACTATGGGAACACTGGTTTCCTCTTGTGTAGCGACCCAAACTAGGCCTGAGAATTATTCTATCCACTTTAAAACAACAACAAGGTTATAAAGCATTTATATATATATATATATGTTTACTGAAGTGCGAAATGAAGGTGAGTTAAGTCCTTGAAACGGGGAAATTGTCAAATATCAAACGATTCGTTGAAAAAATTTACAGGTCTTCTCTGACAAATTGTATAGTTTTTTTTTGAATTATTGAATTGAAATTCAAAAAATTTGAATTTATTGCTTTAATGGAAATCGTATTAAACTTACGTTTTTGGTTACAAATAAACCGTTATTTTTCTCTTTCTTTTCTGAATCACTGAATGTCATTTATATAGGAATATTAGGTTCAACAAAATGCGATGTAGACTGTATTTATAAAATTTATACGAATAAAAATACAAAAATATATAAGCAAGCTTTCTGCGCTTTTCATTGAATGCTGGATACATCTAGTTATTCAACAAATATTAATTACCTACACTTCTCGACGTACAGTCGAACAAAGGTTTATTGCTACGTCAGAGCAATGCAAGCGGGACACGGGAATTTGTTACACTTCTTGTTGAAATTTCCATGAAAATCACAGTTAAATCGTACGCCGAGAAATGTTTTGTGCTAAACGTATTCTATTAAAGCATTACTGACCATCGAAAATATCATCAAAAGACCAAGACTATTATTACCGCATACCTACTATGCTCATAAAATCTTAAATTAAATGATCACACGTGGATAGGCTAAAACTAACCGGAATTGGTACTCATTGAGGGCGGAATCCTATTGTCTGAAACGAAGATTGTAGAAATCGCAGGGCTTAGAAAAAGTAGGACAAATGCTTCCGCAATTATAATGCGTTTATCTAGAGCTATAAAATGTCCACTTTCACTCTGTTAATTGTTCAACAACAATGCGAGCACACTAAATTCTCATGTTACTTATATTACGTAGCTCGAAGCCGCACCTCTCATGTTATTTTATATATTATGGCGCCAACTAAAGCAGAGGACGGCTGCTTCTGACGGCATATCTCGTCTTCGCACGGATGTTTTAAACACATATTTTGGTAATAAAAATAATAATAGCTTGTTTTAGTCAAGCATAATATAGCATTAAAGAAATATGATTTAAGTAGTTAAAAATATACAAATCTTATTATAAAGTTTATTTTACAGTAATACGGAGGCTTCTGTGACTTTGTTTCTTCTTTGTCTATTAGTTTGTTTTTTTATTATTACTATTTTTGGTATTGTATTGGTTTTTTTGATTATCATATATATAAAATTCTTCTGTTCGACCAAATCTTATGAATTTTTTATGCATATTCAGTAAGTCTGTGAATCGGCTACTATCGATCTTTCAACCCCCTTAATAACAAATCCAAACCCCCTATAATTTCAGCCCATCGTATTTTTTAGACAAAACTTTTTGTTTTTATAAAATATATTACATATATTTTCATTTATTAAATGAAATAACGAAATTCGCACAATTAATGTTTAAAAATACAAATCACAAAGGCATTCGGCATTTTTTAAATTTTGGTAATTATTTTTTGCTAAAACAAATATAATTAAGATAATTTCAGCTTAAATCAGATAAGTTACAGAACAATGGATAGTTTATTCAGTAATTTGACGGATTTTAATATCGCTTTGGTCAAGGTGTAATTCATTTTGCTACGAAAACGAAGGAAGCACTTACAGGCCCATTGTTTCAAACTAAGCTGTCATATTGCTATTATGATTTGTTCTGAGCCAATGTTAGGGATTTGAATTGCCTTGAACCACGGGTCTGCTGAATACGACCAACCCAACACAACTTGGTACATTCGTAAAGGCACACCAATATGTTTATTAAATGTCATCTAACCACTGTCTCGATGCGTTCGAAGTCTAAAGTGATGTACATGTAATTTCTGTAAAACACAAAATAAGATATGTGGTAATAAAAATGTAAACAATTAAGTAATTTCTGCAAGCAATCAAAATGTGCCGCAAAACAAACGTACACACGGATTTTAAAATAGACGTACAAATTGCAAAAATAATGCGTTTGTGATATGTTGGGTACACAGTCCGTCTAAGCGTACCAGTTTTTTTTTAAAACAAGTACGGAGGAAGAACTTTCATCTTATCTGTTATCGGTATTGTCAATACATAGTATAAAACAAAGTCGCTTTCTCTGTCCCTATGTCCCTTTGTATGCTTAAATCTTTGAAACTACGCAACGGATTTTAATGCGATTTTTTTAATAGATATAGATAATATTTAAGATAGAGTGATTCAAGAGGAAGGTTAATATGTATAATAATATCCATTAAATAGTGGAGAAGTACTGTTGTTTTTGAGGTTTCTAATGTGATGTCGTAAATAATTAAATTTTTTCCGCTTACATTGCAAACGCAGGCTGAACCCTACGAGTTTTATCAATATAATGCAATAATAATAATAAGTATTGTACACATTGAAAAGGTCTACAAAAAAGTCCGTGATAGTATATTATGTCTCTTATGGATAACCCACATTTTTATATACAACGTTCACAGATTTTCTGTAGTGTATTTAGTATCAGCATTGCACCCGTGCGAAGCCGGGGCTGGTCGCTAGTATTGTATATAACATGTTGTATTACAATTCAGTCAATTGAATATTTAATGAAAAGAACGGGACCAATCACATGTTGACAGATCATGAATCACAGATCAGATTCTCATCTTTACAGATTTACTCCCAAACCCAATAACCTATCTCAATAGATGTTTAACAATTATTAGACAGCCGCAAGGCTCAAGTATTTCCTCCAATATTGTTTTATTTGGAATAGAGACTCTTGGGCTTCAAGGGCACAGACGCTTATTAAAGATTTAAGTTGGCGCCTGGTAGATAGTACTAGTGACGCCAGAGTTGGTGATGTTCGCTCAACGAAGGAGTATCGCAATACAACGAGGAAATGCTGCCGGCGTTAAAGGTACACAGCCACAGAGAGAATTTTATTTATTTAATTATAAGTAATCTAACAGCTTATACTTATACATATTATAATACAAAACACAATAAGATACACAAACAGATAAACAATATATGAATATAAACAGAAAACAAGCAAGTGCATTAATAGAAGATACATTAAAAAAAAACTAAAATAAACTGAAATGTAACATTTAAAAACAAATAATACTATAATTTAAAGGACTGATTAAACAAAATTAGAGTCTGACCGCTTCTTCAAGTACTTTTTTTTTAAATTTTATTAAATTTTCTATTAATTCATACTATGTCGGTTAAGAATATTGTAAATAATAAACAATTCTTTTTTTTAAGTAAACAAAATGATATAACTTTTAAATAAAAATAGAAATATTACACACATAAGAGAATAAATTCAATTAAATGTTTCTAAACAACAGTTGATTTGACACAAATTGTCATTACTATACGAATAAATTGTATGCGAGCTGGTTTAAATAATAAGTCTTGAGCAACTTGAAAAAAACATTTGTTTCTCAAATTATATGGAGGTACTAACAATGAGTTTCCTTTACACGTACAACACAGTGTACACACTTGAGAGTGAGTAAAGTAATTCCGCGTCTTTTTCGAAAGATATATTCTTTTAACCAGTAATAAATACTAAATATGGTTGATAAATAATATATTTTATTATGTTAATTAATTATTTTTACATAAACTGCGATTTTTGGGTAAACAATTGATTTTCAGTTTAATTAAAAATAAGGTTGATTACACACCTAGCCTAAGAGACTCCTGTCAGTAACATAATATAACTTTTGCTTTGATATTAAAATCCTTACGTTGCCTTGACATTTATTATATAAATAGAATACTTAAAATATATAATCAAGTAAGATATTCATTAAAATAATATACTGTCCAGTACAACTTTAGTAAAAATAAAGTACTTATATAATTATGATACCGTTTTTTTTTTGGGTAGTAAAAAATCATGCTAGTAAAAAAAGCTTCGGGACGTAACGGCTTAAAATAAAATTAATTTAACATAAGTGTTGCGGACACACACCAACAATCTGTGTATAACATACACAAAACTGAATTATAACAGCCAATTATGTTCAATATCTCTGATAAGTTTCGCCAATGGCAAAATTATACAAACTGTAGCACTAAACGATGCACTGTTGCTCAAGCAATGTAGACATTGAATACACAAAGAGCCGTCGGAAAGACAATTTTCAATTCACAAAGAGATTAGAGCGTTGTTAGGTAACAATGGTTAGAATTTGTGAATATATTTAATGTAGTAATTGTTAAACCATTTATTTTTCTTTTCATGTAAATAGTCTTAACTGAAAAAGTTTTTATTGTTCGCAGTCATTGATAGTCGACGATGCGCTCTGTGCACCACATATTTAATCGGTTTCTAATTTTATTATTAAAATTATTTATTTATTTTGTTCACTGCATGTAGAGGGAGCACTTGGCCGTCAAAGGCAAAGCCCAGGTTCATAACAGCTTTACCGCCTAATACTGCGCAGCATATAAACATAATATAGTTATAATTTTACTAAGAACATGACGTAATGTATGGAAAGTATGTTACGTGTCTGTAATTGTAGGTTATAAGTTCACGTCTCAAAACAAAGCTTGAATTACTATATTATGATGAAATATACCATAGTTCCGGCAATCTTTAATAGCCTTAAAGTCAAGCTAATGGCATTGAACAAAAAAACTGATTTAATATTTATAAGTGGTTTGGTTTCTATATTCTATATACATATATGTATAAGTCATTGGTACCATCTCAGATTTTTCATTATCGAACGAACTCGACCATTAAATAAATGTTTTTGTTACATGTCAATGAATAAGTAAATATTATTTTATTTTAAGAATATCATAATATACAACTAAGCTTATTGACAGCCTTTTGTCGTTGGTCAAAAATGGTAGTACTGTAATGTATAATGTTTTTTCTGTAAGCGCCATCTTTCGACAATGTTACAAAAGATGTATCCCTTTGTTATGCTTTGCGGACTGCGTCAGTATCATCATTCGCTATAATCACAATACGTCGGTAAAGCAGTACATTGCATAAAAGCATTTTTATGAATGGTAGAAAATAGATGTCTCTATGTGTGTGTAGCAGTAAACAATATTCTATTTAATATTTATTAAGAGTAGTGGTAAAAAATTTATAGAATATTTAGAAATAAAATACTCTTGACAGTTAGATCTTTTTGAATGAAATAAAACAATATTGTCACCGGTTTTCCCATAGTTACCAAGTTACTTTAATATTGGAGTAATAAAAAACATGAATATGCATTAATTATAAATATGTATATTGATTTTTAGAAATGGAACAACCGATAAGTTTTATCAAAGATATCTCATAGATTATTATGCTCTACCAAACACGGTAGAGCGGGATTTCTTTACATTCTGCCGCAAACATTGCATGGTGTGCTGTCGATAAAACAGTTTACTGTATACGCTTATTGAAGGTTAGTCAATTTAACACAGTGCTAATGTGTGTAAATATTCTAGTATAATTGTAAAGAATGGAATAATAATATTACCAGCACCATTTAAACAAGGAAACATAATATAACAAGTGATATTAGTTTGAATTAGTGAGAATAAAATATCACAATGTTTCTTCTTATTACAACGTGAACGTAGATTTTGGCCCAGGTGAGTTTTTTTCTTATTATCTATTATTCTATCAATAAAGGCAAGAAAAATAAGGAACAAGCTTTCGACAAAAAGCAGAAATTTGAAATAAGAAAGAAGAAAAAAGGAGTTAAGAAAAGAAAGGAATTTCCAGGAAGGTCAAAAAGAAAGGTTAGAATGAAAGGTGATATCTTTCGTAAAAGGGGAAGATTGCGCAACGTTATCGTTCCGCACTATAGCAGGCTCACAGATTCAGGCCTTGGTAAAATGAATATACAACAAACTTATTCGATTATGCAATGCTATGAGTCAAATATGAGTAATCAGAGGAAAAGAAAGAAAAGCACCATATATAAAGTTATACTTAAAATTCCTTTAAGGATACAAAGCCGAGACTCGTATGTTCAGTTCCATTTATGAATAACATACATTGTCGAAACATTTCATTTAATATTGAGCGAAAGTTATTATTATACATACATCAATATACATAAATCATTTTATAAAGTGAAAAACGCTACTAATATCGTAAACAATAAGTGGAATGCCAGTTCAGCAAAATATCATATGTTAGCTAGTTGATTGACCTACTGTGAAAGACGTCACATACAATGAATATGATATAGATATCAAATTATCGAGATACGGTTGCATTTTATAATAATTATATTTAACCTAGGTAATGGTTTATTCACCAAAATAGTATTGTGCTTTTTATGCTCATGATAGTTCTCAGTATGTGCTCAAAACATTTAGTGGATAGGTATTACAATCATGTGAAGATTAGGAGACGTCACGGAGCAGTAGGTGTCATCGGCAGAATCAGCAACCGGTTTCGCAGTGGCCTCAGGAGAAGCCACCCGGGACCGGGCTCCAGTTTATCTTAGTGCTAGTGATAGTGCTGTGAAATTGTGTCAGAAGTGTTAATATAAGTTTAAAGACTTTAGTGTCCTAGAGACTGTTAAGCATACAATGAATTGTTATTGTAAAGCACTACATATTCATCTTGCACTTTTTGCCTGTGGGAGTATGTACGAGCCAAGGCTGTACATTTTGCTCACTTAGGTTTTCTTAGTTTTATAAGCGTGATGTTTCTCTATATACGTGCCAAGGCTCACACATCATGCTCAGTTATAAACGTGAAAATATTTAAATGTATGTACGTGCTGTGGTTGTTCACTTGGATTAGTTATAAGCAGGACGATTTCCTAAATCGTCGGAGTCACGCCCCGAGAGTATAGCCGTCCGCAGGCACTCTCTTCATCTGCATTAAACTAAGTCATGGGAGTTACACCCCGAGAGCATAGCCAGACGTCGGCACTCTCTTCAATTGTTTAATTATAATTTTATTATAATTCTATTATATCGCTCATATTCTATTGTTATACGGAAGTGGTGAATATAAGATAATCTACAAATCTTCTATTATTTCTACCACCTGATGACCCAGGAACCGTACAACCCTCTCTGATCTATGGTTTCCCGTATATAATTGAATCGGTGCTTCTAACAAAGGCTTAGACAATACTAAGCTGCGATTTAAGTTTTTATTCTTTTGAGAACACACGAACTGAGACAAACTTTCTTTTTCTTCTGGTTCTTGCTTGTTTTGTAAGCAGTTCATGCTTTCGACACCCACGTTATCATGATGTGATTTATCTTCTCCGATTACTTTACAACCAAGTTGCGTTTGCTGTTCTATGGATTGCAATGATGGCTTGCTAGATTCAATAGATAATTTACTATCAATGTTCTTCTTCGTACACAAATTGGAATTAAACGTATTTGTAATATGAATTGAAGAACCAGTCATTGTATCTTGACCTTTACTTTGTTGCAGGGTCACTCCTACTCCGGAGATGATGCTATCATGCTCCATTCTGTCTGACATCAAAGATTTTACTACGCTTTCTGCTAATTCGGCAACTCCTCCGCCTTGATAAATATCTGCACTTATACTGTGATTATCCATAGGTAATTTACTACCTGTTTGCTTCTTAGTATACACATTGGAATAAGAAGTATTTTTACTATGAATTGAAGAACCGGGAAGTGTAACTAGACCTGTACTTTGATGCAGGGTCTCTTCTACTCCGGAAATTATGCTATGACGCTCCATTCTGTCAGAAATTACAGAATTCGCGACGCTTTCTGCTAATTCGGCTACTCCTATGCCTTGATAAATATCTGCACATACACTGTGCTCGTTCTCATTTTCTCCTAAACGTTCTTCCACTTTTGCCGGAGACGAATAATTTCTCTTATCCGATTTATATTGAAATGATCGCTCTCTTCGCGTAGAATAATAATTTACATTTGAATTAAATAGTGCATGGTGCAATATAGTATTATGTTTTTGGGAACAAATCTTACATCTTTTATGCGAGAAGCAATCTTCCACGTCATGCTTAAACAAACAATTTGTGCAAAGCTGCAATCTTAAAATGGTATCAACCCTTTCATTAAAATCTTTTTCTAACAATGATCGACAATTAAACAGGCCATGATTAGACAAGTTGCATAATTGACAACGTTTTATGTTATTTGTATTTCCTTGACCTTGGTTATCGAAACGCATCGACAGCGAATTTTTGCTGACGCTAAAATTTGATGTAGGCCACCGTTGTTTTCTAATTAAATCTTTCCGGATTTGATTATTAGCTGCTTGCAAGGCATATAATGAATTTTCTGAATTATGTGAATCCCTAAGTATCGGTGATTCCATACGCGTTTCTAGAGAATTCTTCTGCCAGTCGGTAGCATGAAATTTGCGATTCAACTCTCTCCTTTGGCGCCGATATTTAGCTTCCTGCTCGTAATATTTATTCTGATACTCCGAGTCAGATCCATTAAGAACAGTATTTATTTGGATATGGGTTTCAAAAATTAAATCCCATCGTAATTTTATTCCTTCTAGTACATACTCAAGTTCATCTTTTTCGTATGCCGAATATGCCTTAGATTGTTCCAATATGCTATCCAACGACCTAAAATAAGCTTCTTGCTTGCGAAGCAACTCTTCAGTTTTCGAAACTTGGAGTAACTTATCCATTATGCTTGTTAAAATGCTCAATGAATGCTTCTAATCATTCTCAGTAAAATTATGCTCGAAATGAATGAGATAATTCTCAGAATTAATAGTGCTCAAAACAAATGGAAAGGACTTACTGCTGTAGCTGCCTCCCTCTGTTGAAGATTGACGTCCGTTGCCTTCTTCTAGGTTAAAAAGGACGCCGATATACTGTTGACCACTCTGGATCCTTATAAATGTTGGGACAGGACTTATTTCACTTGCCTCCCTTTAATAACGATTTACGTCCGTTGCCTTCTTCTAGGTTCAAAAGGACGCCGATATACTGTTGACCACTCTGGGTCCTTATAAATGTTGGGACAGGACTTATTTCACTTGCCTCCCTTTAATAACGATTGACGTCCGTTGCCTTCTTCTAGGTTAAAAAGGACGCCGA
Source organism: Pieris rapae (assembly GCF_905147795.1). Lineage (NCBI taxonomy): Eukaryota > Metazoa > Arthropoda > Insecta > Lepidoptera > Pieridae > Pieris > Pieris rapae. The sequence continues at coordinate 2,968,150 of NC_059534.1, read as the reverse complement.
TATACTGTTGACCCCTCTGGATCCTTATAAATGTTGGGACAGGACTTATTTCACTTGCCTCCCTTTAATAACGATTGACGTCCGTTGCCTTCTTCTAGGTTCAAAAGGACGCCGATATACTGTTGACCACTCTGGATCCTTATAAATGTTGGGACAGGACTTATTTCACTTGCCTCCCTTTAATAACGATTTACGTCCGTTGCCTTCTTCTAGGTTCAAAAGGACGCCGATATACTGTTGACCACTCTGGGTCCTTATAAATGTTGGGACAGGACTTATTTCACTTGCCTCCCTTTAATAACGATTGACGTCCGTTGCCTTCTTCTAGGTACAAAAGGACGCCGATATACTGTTGACCCCTCTGGGTCCTTATAAATGTTGGGAAAGGACTTACTTTCACTTGCCTCCCTTTATTAACGATTGACGTCCGTTACCTTCTTCTAGGTTCAAAAGGACGCCGATATACTGTTGACCCCTCTGGATCCTTATAAATGTTGGGACAGGACTTATTTCACTTGCCTCCCTTTATTAACGATTGACGTCCGTTGCCTTCTTCTAGGTTCAAAAGGACGTCGATATACTGATGATCCCTCTGGATACTTAACACGCTGCTCTCCTCTTTTCTATTGATGCGGATGATGGTGTTCTACTTGCTTGATGACTTCACAAACCAGCAGTGGGATGTTTTTCCACGGCGCCGATCTTCAGGAAAACGGAGAAAAACGCGAACGCGATCAACTGTACGCGAAAGACCCGCTATTCCCGGATAGCTCGAAGGACCAAAATGTACGGTTCCTGGGTCATCAGGTGGTAGAAATAATAGAAGATTTGTAGATTATCTTATATTCACCACTTCCGTATAACAATAGAATATGAGCGATATAATAGAATTATAATAAAATTATAATTAAACAATTGAAGAGAGTGCCGACGTCTGGCTATGCTCTCGGGGTGTAACTCCCATGACTTAGTTTAATGCAGATGAAGAGAGTGCCTGCGGACGGCTATACTCTCGGGGCGTGACTCCGACGATTTAGGAAATCGTCCTGCTTATAACTAATCCAAGTGAACAACCACAGCACGTACATACATTTAAATATTTTCACGTTTATAACTGAGCATGATGTGTGAGCCTTGGCACGTATATAGAGAAACATCACGCTTATAAAACTAAGAAAACCTAAGTGAGCAAAATGTACAGCCTTGGCTCGTACAGTAGCTTAAGTATAAATGAAAGTGCATAAAATAACTACATTAATTTAAGTATGTGTGTTACACAAAGTAAATGGGATAAAGTTTGCTAAAAATAGTTATGTTTTATTTCAAGAATATAAGGACACAAAATCGTACGTATATTTCCATGGTGTAATGATTAATGAATGGACATTGATTTTATTTACGTCACTACTCTACATAACATATTACACTGTATTGTTTTTTTATACCGACTGTTTTACCAACTTCTATGAATAATTGCAACATAATTTATTATACAATTTATTATACAATATTTCAATCTATAATTTACTTTATTTAGAGTTATATATAGAAGGCAAATATTCTATCAATATATATTTCCATTTAAAAATATTATTTAAGAAATAATGATTAGTACTAACTAACATTACTAAACAAAATTTTTAATTTTTTTTTTAAAAACTCTATTTCGTATATACAATATATATATCTAGCCTATAAGACGTAGGTATGTATGCGGTTTAAAAAGATATCTTGCTTTTTGTGTTGACGTGATTACACACGTATCATTCAGATCGATTCAGATTAATAAATCTGGTAATACACCTTTAAGTTGTCCCTTTAAAAATCCAGATTAATATGTATGTATCAATTTAGTTTAATTTGCTAACCGAATTAAAAAAAAAGGATATCACTTCCACGCGTTATTTTTTGTTTAAGCAAACGTCCTACAAGGTCATTATCAATTTGTCTTCATAATTCAGTTACAGCTTAGTCATTCATAATTCGAATTGTCAGCCAATTGGTCCCATAATAAGGATTTTGTAATCAAGTCCCTTATATATAAGTAGATGGTTCATTAACCTAGATTGATAAATGAAACGCTTTTAGATACAGGGTGACAGAGGCGATTGTATTATAAAAGTTTTAGCGGTATAAAGGAATATCAATTAAATGTTAAGATTTTATTGATTGATCAAGTATACAGTATTTGGCAGTAATGTACAAAGTAATAATAAAACAATTAAAATAAACATAAACATTTCTAAAGTGAATATTTTTCGACCTAAATGGTGCGTCATTTTTAAGCTCTAAATATTAATACATACTCTGATAAACTGTCGAACGAGGCATTCGCGAAGTCTCTGAAATGGAAGAGCCAGTGATTATTCAAATTGGATCTTCATATAAATTAATAATTTATCGTTTTATTCATGATTCTCTCTACATGTTACATACTTATTTGTCATGAAATTATGACGTTATTTTGTGCTGTTTTGTGTTTTGTGGTTTTAAACAAGGCAAAGTTGCCCGTTCCAAACGACAGTTTCATGTGGAGAAGAATGGGCGAGAAACTCCACACTTATTCTTTTAAAATATAATTTACAATATTTTCATTAATTAGTTAAATAGTTATGTGACGACCTACCTACTCCTAGAATAAAACTTCTATACAGGTCTATTATTGTATTGTTAGAATATAATACGTCAAAAAACAATAAAACAGTGTGTGCGATAAAAATAAAATATTTACAGTTTGTACTATTATAAAACAAAAAATAACAAAAATTTAAATTTGATCAGTAACCAAATCAAAAAAGCATAATGATTTTGCCAAGGCTCTATGATTTTCATATAAAGCAAAGGACCAGCACGTTTCAAATCCCCACATCCCACTTTCGAGTCATCCTTGAGGTCGTAAGTGCGATCCCCGGCTTTACAAAAATGGAGTATCTATGTGAAGCAAAACATTGTGAGGAAACCGGCTTGCCTTAGACTTGACAAAGCTCTATGTGGCTTTTGAGGCTTTTAACCGTAGGAGGCTGATCACCTACCTGCCTATTCGAGTGACCTATGGTCATGAAATAGATCTGTGGCCCAGACTTAAAAATTTAGTAGCGACACCGGTTCATCTATGTATCATGTTTTCATTTATTTATCTTCATATGTGTGTCTATATATGCTAACACGTGGATCAGTTTGACGTAAACTCTAATGGCTGTGGGTTCAAAGCAGAATCAGAATGTTTTTAAATACATACCTTTTATATAAAATGAACTCTCGCCCTGCTGCGTCTGTCTCAAACGCGAAATACTCCAAAACTATGGCAGGGATTTTTGTAGGGTTTTGACCAATTAATAGTGTGATTCCTGAGGTAAGTATATATGTATATTTCATTTTGACATATTGTTGAAAAGGTCCTAGTGGATATACTTAAAATAAAATTAATATAGATATATATAGGCGACTGTTAAACGTATTTAACTTTGCTATTTATGTCTCATTCAAATTTCGAGAGATTCTTATTTAGTTCAAACCAAATATGCGTCGGCTATTATTTTTTAAAGTTTTTCAAGACCTCTATATATCCCTTCTGTAGTCGGTCAGTGAGAAACCTCTATAAAAGGCATACTAAGGCATATAAAGAATTATTGTGGTGTTAAATATTTTGACGTGACAACGTCTTATAATTCGATGGAGACGGCTGCACGCACGAAAAAATATGACGCATGCGGCGTTAATTCACTTATGACGCATGCGGCGTTACCTCTGTTCAATTAAAGGCTTGAAGTGCAAGCGAGAGCACGGAACGACCGACAAAAAGGCACAAACGGCTGCGGTCGGGAGCGATCGTTCGTTAAAAAATTGACATAATTGCATTTATGAGTATGAGTATACAAATGAATGTAACTTGAACAATTTAATTGTGATTTCCATTTATTCCATCTCTATATATATTCATAAAAATATCTATCAAACAAATAAAATTAAAATTTTCTTTAAAAAAATGCAACCATTCCATTAGTATTTTCTTATGACTCAGGAAACGATTTTACAGACAACCGTCTTTAAAATGTCCTTTTACGTAAGCTCTTTTTTTAGTCGTTAACATATATTTAATTTAATTATATTATTTTGTTATTACATTAGTATTTACCTACTGGCTCAAAAAAAAGGTATTAGAGACATTTGTGGACCAAACTATCTTGTCGCGTACCATTGTTTAAGAAGCTTAACATTTTATCTCTTCCCCGTATATTTTAGAAATGTCCTTATTCGTTCACAAAACATAATTTTATAACAAGTTTTAAGTCAACGGGAATAGACATCTGTCGAAGTAGCAATGGGGAGATTGGCTGTGCCAAAAATAAATTTGGAATTGTATAGGAAAAACACCTTTTGTATCAAGGTTTATAATAATTTACCAAAACCATTAAAAGATCTTCCTCTAAAATCTACTTAACGTATTACTTACGGAAAATTATTCTAAAAATAATTATTTCCGTGAAACATTCTACTTTGATAACGTGATATTTTATCACAACAGATAATATTTTAAGAATTGAATAATTCGTATGACTCATAATGTATGTAACCTCTATGTAAAATTCCTTATCAGACAAATTTGCACGCCATTATGTGTGGTAGAATATGCTAACTACTTAGGCTGATCAGCGAAACCAATTGGTTTCCTGGGACCCTGATACTTCCTCATCTTATCCGGTTCACTTTTGACAGAGGGGACGTGATCGCTATGTAGGAGTAGTATTAGAAGTGGCAGATGATGCGTTTCACGACGTTTCGCCATCGTTACGTATTAGAGGTCAATCTGCTGACTTATTGACTGAACCGTCTACGGCAGACATGATCTGGTCAGTCCCACGCGTAGGTGACCTATCGCGCGGGCTAGTGTCTACCTTCCCTAGGACGCCCAAACGTTCTATGGACTCATCACCACGCCGAGATACGTGAACGAAGAATGTAAGGAGAGATTGTACTGCTGAGAACAGACGCCGTTTAATACCAAGTTCTTGATGTATCGAAATGTTTGTCTGCAACTCGGTCCACAAAATCCCAAGCATTCTCCTCCACTGGAAATGTAGTGCACATTTCCAGAGCGTCTATTTTCTCCCTGCCAAATCTCGCAAGGTCCACGTTTAGCCGCGTACAGGAATGTGGGGAACATAAGTGTCTTCACGAGCCTGGTGGCTTTGGCAAACTGATGGCCCACTTGTTCGATCCTGGAGAGAAACTCTTTCAACTTGCAAACTGGTTGTAATCAAAGTTGTATCATCTGCGTTCAGGCAAGTTCGCAATCTTTTAGCCACCGTAACTGTCTGTCCAGTCTTCTAGGAAACCTGGCACATGCGGTTCGAATTCCAGTCGCAAGTTGTTTGCTATCTGTTTAGAAGGTTGGAGACGTAAAATATTACATGACTTAAGAGCGCGAAAATGCTATATTTTTTTTTATTTAACTTGCTTTTTACCATTACACCTGAGCAGTTGGCTAAAGCGTGCGAATCTCAACCCTGAGGAATTTTCTTTCTATTTGCGTAATTGATAACAGAACAGAATCACCTACTTATAAAAAAAAATGTTCAGAACGATTGAAATCTTAGGCCAATATTCATGTGGAGTTGTAGCGCCCTTACGAGCGGGTTCTTTGTTTACTTACTGAACGGATAACATTTATTAGCTAAAATTACCAATTACTTACATATATTTTTGATGTAAATATACTCCGAGACCACAATTTTAACCGCTTTTAAGGTAACCTGTCAAAAATAATATATGTACATTGTCTTTCCGCCATTGCATCACCATAAAAGTTAATTAACATGAGGTTGAAATGTTTTAACACTTATATTCAAGGTTTTTCAAATTAGACTCGACTGAAACGGTACTCCGTTTAACAATACTGAATTCAATTTAATCCCAATATGTGTATTATGGAATGTAAGATACACGTATAACTTATTTCACTTTATTAAATTTGTAACAGTAGATATTCTGGCACATCGGCAAAGAAGACAGAAGGTGTAGGCCGAGAGAAAAAGCCGGCGTAAAAATCTCTCTTTTAAAATATCAAATCATGATACAATACTATGGTAAACATAGAGTAAAAACCAAATAGGAGGGAAATAAAGCCCGTTCTTTATTTATATTAAATTACAAAATAGAACGGGGAAAACTGCACCGAATTTGCATACATACTTCGGGATATATATCGCTATCAGAAGTTGCAAAATCCGATGGATCCAGATGTCATGATGTTCTTGACGTTTCGAACTCTGATTAAAGAAATATCTATTGCAATAGCGTTGGCGCACATACAGTGCAATTATATATTCTGATATTCGTTGCCTAATTAAAGATATAATAATTTAGGTAAATACTAAGTATATATATATACACCACAAAGTACCCAACAAAGTACTTTCTTATATGGCGTGACTGATTCTAACACACGGTGTACACATAGTAGTATGGGCACAGAAGTGAGGTTGGAATGGCACTTTTTAAAACGAAACAGGCAAGATATGAATGGCGGAAACGATTAAAAAAACCCTTAGATATGTATAAAAAAATGAATATTAAAAATACGTCCATGCTTTGAAAACGACGTTCCTTGCAACGTCATTTTCAAAGCATGGCATATACTTCCAAACTAATTTAACTTGGGGACAAGAAAAGAGCCCACTTTTAATTAAATGTCAATCGTCGGTCGTCAATAGCAATGTAATGTAACACCTTCATGATTGTATTAGATTCTAATCTAATACAATCAAATACTAATAGTATCAAATTTACTTTAACGGGATGGGTTCTTGGGAATGTAGTGCATGAGTTCCATTCACTAACTTCTCTGAATGAATGCACGAGAAACTGAATCATGTATGACTTCTCACAAACATTCTACACGTACCATCCACGCATATTTGCGATAACATTTGTAGATTTTTAATTTCGAAAAAGATCTGAACTTCCGTCGGGCTTTGTTATTCGTTAAAAAAACATTTTAATCACAAAACATAGACATAGCTCACTGATGAATGATTGTATTTTCATTGTCCTAAACAATTATTTAAGAATTATTAGTTACTGTTGCAAAACTTACAAAAGAGTAACAAAAAATTTTCTTCCATCAAGAAAACAGCGTAGCAATTCTAAAAAGGCCGTTAATGCACTTGTGAGCTCTCTGGCAGTATTGTAGGAGTGTCCATCACTATCACTTAAGATCAGATAAACCTCTTGCGCGCCTGCCTCGTGGTCTATATTAAAAGATTAAATAAATTAAGCTGTTCAGAATTGGTTCTCTTTACTTAAGAACTATTGTTAGTTTTCGTATTGGAATAATTGCTTTGTGTTGAAAATTTTATAATCGAATATAACATCAGCCTACAATACAATTCCGGATACCACCTGTTGCCTTCGTACTGGAGACTTCGTACTTTTGATGTGACGCGGTAAGGCTGCCGGTAGTTACTTTTAGGATAGGTAGGATCCTAAGAGCTTTAGATAGGCAATTGAATCAGCCCAGTTGAGTCATGTTAAAGGTGTTTTCAAATTTATTTCAAGTTTGAAGAATTCCGTATTCATATAATATGTAGTCTGAACTACCCTCGTTTTTTAATAATTAATTGTCCTTGATATATGTAATTCATTATAGTAATTATATATTTTGATTTATGTATTCTATGTAGTATTTATTGTGGCGCTCGGCTCGGAATGAAGAAAGTATTATTTATCTTGAGAAGTAGTTCGATTGTTTTAGCCCGTTGTCAACGCCTTGCCTCCATCGTCACCAGGTCATCTGTCCACCTATTTAGAGGCCGGCCAATCCAGGCCGTTTTTGCCCAGTCTGTCATCCGTTCTTGGCAAAGAACAATCCGAGGCAATGTGCCCCTTGCCCGTTGCAATAAAGCTTCTACGTCCTTTTTGTTAGCGTGACGTTGACAAAGTCTCAGAGCCTGAAGTCATCACTGGTAGGACGCTCTGTTGGAAGACGTTTTAGTAAGAGGGAGTGAAGTCGTTGATAAGACATTTAAATTTACTGAAGGCAGCCCATCCAAAGCGTATTGCCTAGAAACAAATAACTATGACAGTTTGGGGTAACGGGTGACGGTTCCAATATTCAAATCAAATCAAAAATAATTTATTCATGTAGGTAACATAATGTACATTTATGAAAGTCAAAAAGGAAATAGAGGTACATTGAATGCTTCTAATTTTACATTTACTGCCAGTTCTCAAATTAAGGGCGAACGCAAGAGAAGAACTGGCAATAAAGTCTCCGCCACTCTTTTAAATCTCCAAGTTTTTTTCTTTACGTACGTATTCATTTATTTATTACAGTTAAATATATAAATATATTGTTATATGCATATAGGAGTAATAATAAATTTCTCATTAAAATTTAATTATGAACCTCGATATAACGAAACAGCTCAAACCGCTTCCATATCATTTTCCTGGAAATGTTTCGTTTGTAGGCGTTATGTTATGCACACATAGGACGACCCAATGGAAAAATAGTTAATTTGTGCAATATAAGATGCAAATTCTCATTGGCAAGCAGCTGCAGGTGGATAATCAGACTATAACGTTAGTGCATAGAGTCCTTTTCTGTGATTTACGGTATTGCAATAATACGCATGCGCCTATTAGTTATCATTTTTAGTTTTTAAATACTGAGGTAGTTAGTCTGGGACCGCTCCGGTAGCAAGTCCTTTCGGGTGCAATAGGTGCATAGTGTCGTGTACGAGTACTTCATCAAGAAAGGTAAGTTCTTTGTTTGAAAAAAAATTAATTTATATAAAAATAATTTATTGTTTTTAATTATTTCTTATTATATATTCTCATAATTTTACGTGATATAAAAAATAAAGAGCAACGGGTTTTTCGGTATTAAGCAACTTTTTTAGGCAACACATCAATAAAAAAATTCCCGTGAATTCTCGTATTACTGTTTTAATTTTAATATTCAACATTTGCGGTCTATGTACAAATTGTATGAAATACTCAAAATAATACATTTAAATTTTGGCTTTTAAACATTTAAGTAATTGCGCCAACAAAAAAGTGCCGTAATAATAACACGAAATTCTAAGTTAAAGCAACTCGATTAATAGTAAATCAATTTAAAATTAAATAAATGATTTTTGCAACTTCAAAAATTGAAATTTAAGTCAATTTAAAGTTTTGACTGCGACCACTGGAAAATCGACAAACTATCAAGCGATTAAATAAAATCCTACGATAATTCAGAAATGTTAATTGTATTTTGAAAAGAATCTAAATTAAATAAATGCGTTCAGTTGAAAATCAATTTAATAAATTAAACAAATGATTTTTACAACTCCGCACTTCGGCCACTGCTAATTCGGCAAACTGTCAACCGATTAATAAAGATCCTACGATAATTCCGATATGCTAATTATATATTGACAAAAATCTAAATTAAAGACACGCGTTCAGTTTTAAATTAATTTTAAAAATTATTTTTACAACTCCGTACTTCGGCCACTGCTAATTCGGCAAACTGTCAACCGATTAATAAAGATCCTACGATAATTCCGATATGCTAATTATATTTTGACAAAAATCTAAATTAAATATACGCTTTCAGTTATAAATCAATTTTAAAAATTAAATTAATGATTTTTACGACTACGGAGTGCGGCCACTGCAACTATTACAAATGTTCAAGCCGAAATGCTAATATATTCCTTTTAAACGAATTTTATCCCTAAAACATTCTTTAAAATAAGGAGAATTACACAGTAATTTAAATAACTGTCGAATTCTACTACTTCATCACTTTTTTGATCTGAGAGTTAAAAATGTTAAAATTCTTATATTATTTACTAAAATACATATGCGTTAAAAGGCTAAAGAATGTCTTGAAAAAAAAATGCACTTAAATTTTTTTATATTTTATTTCAATCGCTCCGAAAAAAGTTGATATATTAAGTTAAACTAAAATGTATGAAAGTGTATGAAGATCCTATAACTTTATTCGGATAGGAGCGCTATAAATTGTTCTAAGATCGAGATCTTTAACGTTCAGTTATTATACTAATATATGATTGCAAAACCCTTTATCATTGATATGTACGCAAATAATAAAATATTTCCGAAGGATTTGTATACACAATAAAATACACGGATCGTAGATTACCAGTCCTCCCTAGATATTAAAAATTGATTAAAATATTTGCCAAGACGAGGATTTATTGATAACCGCATGATAACAGAATAAAGAAACCGAAAAACAGAAATTTATCTTAAAAAACTTATTCAAAATGATCTTTCGTTAGAATTAAAAGTGAACTTTAACGTAATATCTTCATTTGATTAGTCCTAATTTTCCTGAATAATCATTGTTTATTATTCTTTATTATTCGAAAATAATGTTTTGTGTTCAGAATTTTTTTTACATTATTATCAGCGCTGACTAATCTAAAATAAAAGTACACATTGTTTTAAATACTCGCAAAATTATTTATTTAAAATAAATAAGTGACGCTATAAAATTTTCAGGTCGGAGCTTGTTTTCTGTTTCTCATTTGTCACTCTTATAGTCAAGTAGGTGATCAGCCTCCTGTGCCTGACACTCGCCGTCGACTTTTTGGGTCTAAGGCAAGCCGGTTTTCGCGCGACTAATTCGTATAATAGCAAAGTCATATATTTAAAAGAAGTAAAAAAGTTAAATATTGTGTTCCTCTAATCCATTATTATTATGTATTTTCGTGTAGTAGTTCTTGGAAAGGTACATTTACTTCTTGGAAATTCAATAACATAAATTTTATTACCATCAAACTAAAAAACAATTCAAAAAATAAAACAAATTTAAAACAAAAATACTGTGTATTTATTTGTTATGTTCAGGTTTTAATAAACGATATAACAATAAATAATATAAACATTATTTACAAAAACATTACAAAAACAATATTATAGCTATTGTCAATGTCCGATTTATTAATGTAATAATTATACGTTGATAAATTTTAATCCAGACAGTTTACAAGTCATAATATTTTGTATTGTTAAGTAAACGAGAAATAAAATACTGTTATCTAACCCTAGATTAAACCATAAACAGATTAACGTAGAACGTCATCGGTCAGCCTGGTTGCTATGGAAATCCAATTATCACACTGAAATAGAGACGTTGGACACGGAACACTGAAAAAGGAACACTTTTGGCGCGTTCGGGCTATAGGGGAAACGGACACCTTAGCTCGTTGTTGTGAAAGAATATTGATATGCATAAGTTCATACATTGTTTATAGCTATTTTAACTCCGCAGCGTCCCAGACTGCATTGGAAACGGGATACCTTTGATAATCCTGCGCTGTTGCTTCCGAATGGTTTATAAACATTAAATATTTTTAGTAAGTTCAGCTCGCTTACGCGGCTTCCATTAAAAATATACAATTCTCTTTATCTGATCTGTTGTTGAATAAACACAGTACGTACTGGTATCCTACGACTTGTTTATTTGAAAGATGCAAATAAACCCCTGGTTAGAAAACTTTAACTTCATCCGTTTTTCTTTTAATAAATATGATCAACCGTATCGTCACTCAATCATATTACCTTCATTAATTCTGCATTTGCGCTACCACTACCCTATGCTAAGGCAGCCAAGACTCTATTCTTAGTTTCGTTATGCTTTGTATCCGTAAGATGAATCCAAAAATAAATTCACAGAAACACTTAATCTACAATCCTCTATCACAAGTAACTCACTATCTAGTACAAATATGCGGTGAATTTTTATCTACAATCGTAGTCAGTATTTACTAAGTACCAACTTTGTGGACGGAGTTTTAGACATTTTTAATGATCGTTATTAATTGGTCTCTTATTTATTTAATAATACTTAACTTAACTAGAGCCTAGTTCTATCAAGACAGAATACGTCCCATGAATAAACTGTCCGAGTATAATGTATCTATTTCGGCAATCTTACTCCCGCGGCTTTGTCCCAAACGCTAGGAACATCGTCTTATTTCATCCGATCCCAAAAAAAGGTTAACGCTCAAGTCCTTAGCAGTACCGCCATATAGCCGTCATCCCTTTGTTCTCTTCTTTCTTCTGTACCTATAGGAGCACCAGCTGTTTAGTGACGATCAGTGGTGATCTCACACACCGACGGGCTGATGCTGTAGAGTCCTAGAGGAAGGCATTGGCGTTCAGTTTGGGAAAGCTTTCGTTCAGGTTTGTCACAAGCTCTCAAAAGTTCCAGTTTGTGTACGTGAAATTGTGCGAAGAATCTCTAGTTTTTGTTCGTTGCCGACGGTAAACTGGGCTCAACTTAATTTAGTCTGAATTAACCCGACATAAGTTCATCGCTAATAATAATCTCTCCGTCTTATTATTTGAAGACACTTCCCTTAAAGCCTCAGCCAATATCAGAATTCACGTTGTTGTGACGTCATATCGAGCGACGTCCAGATTCGCATTCATTAGTAGAGTAAGGCTCAATTAGCCGCCAAAAAACTTGTTGAGGGCAGACAGGTGAAATGGTACTTGACTTCGTGTAATATGAAGTACTGTACCTCTGGTCAGGAGCTCCCTACTACCGGCTTCTTCGTTTTTTTAATCGGCTTGATCGGCTTTGCGTTGTTATGTTGGTTCCCTCAGCATCTTCTACGCCATTTAGTGCGGGGAGTGCTATGAAGAATTGTTCGGACTAATACCTGCAGCTAAGGACAAAATGCTAAAATTTATCCTTTCCATGTCAACGCCTGGCGTTTCCACAATACAGCGCTTTTTAAAGCACACTCCATCTCTTTCTGACACGATACGACTTAGGGCCCTTCAAGAAAATAACGTTTCACTTTTTAGGTGCCGTAAATACTTCTTGCTGCAATAACAGCAGGGAGTGCTCACACGTCTTTTCCTCTTTTACCGATTTTTGATGATATACCTAACAAATACGTTATAGCATAGGATTCGATCGTACAATAATTCATAGTAAGAGTCTAGTTACTTGCCAAGGATGCCAACAGGCTCGAATTTAATAACGTGGAATAAGTGATACCATGATGATCTTATGTTCCAAAATAAACGTATTTGTGATTTTGTGATTTGTAACTTACCACATGATACCAATGCATATGTATAAAACTGAATAGATTCACACGGCTTATTCAACTTAAGTAATAATAGGAAAGATAAACAATCCAACAGGAATGAATTTGTTAGAACTTATGAATGCGATGTAGTTTTTATGAAAACAACCAGCCCTCGGATATTGCAAAGCTATTTGCTGTTTTTATTATTTTACGTTAGCTTATAGACATAATTTTTCATATGCGTTTTTCGTGTATTTTGTTAGTTCAAAGCCATGTTCACATGGCAGAGATTCACTGTAATTTTCATACTAATTGTAATTTAATTAATTGTACACATATTTATCGAATAATATCAGACGGAACATTACGTATTGTCGAATTGTAGAAATCAAAAGTAACGGCATATTATGTCTCATCTATACTTAGATTGATTTAGTTTGGAGTAATTCGGTGGGAGTAATTAGAAATTTGTAGAGCTAATTATATTCATCAGTGGCCAGGTTGCCTCATCTGTTTTTTTTATATATAAACAATATAAATACAATTCAAAGAGGCAGAAAATTATATATTTTTATTTGTCGACACGTTTGAAGCGCTCTTAATATAAAACGTATCAATGTTGACGGACTATTTTTCTCCGGTCGTTCGTAGGGGTTCGAACAGCCAAGCGTGCATTTAAAAAAAATATTATAAAAGACTTTAAAAGTGAGTCTCCTAGATTGTCTGACTTTTTGATGTTTTTAAACTTTGACAAGGTTTCTAAACACCAGCCTTAAGGCAAAACTAGAGCAAATGATATAGTATACCTGATTAAAGTTTTTAAGTGGTGTCAATTGAGCAGCGTTACCATTATATTATAATCCTCGCTATTAAAAAGTTTGCCACGTGAGCATGAGTGTTGAATAACATCAACATGAGTGTATTATCATCGTGGAAAGTCCGAGCGAAAGTCAATTATTCATACAAATTACAGCAATCTAGTATGAAAGCCTAATTATTTAACTATGTTAGACGTCCTGGTGGACAGAAAAAAACTGTCCAGTTTGTGTTTCCACCACACCAACTTCTTAATATTATGTATGTATATATAACGAACGAATAAATTATATGTTCCTCAGGGAAAGTAATTTTTACTAATTATTACCTCCCCAACATAATAAGCTTTTTCTTCTTCCGATGGCCTTTCATCTTTAACTACTGTACTATAAACAAAATTATCACTTACATTTCAAAAATCACATTACTAAAAACCTCAAACAATATCTTGTTAACCTGTCCTATACTGCTACAAAAAATATTCTTGTACAAAAATAGTTTAAATATGAATGTGTTGTGTAGAAATAATTAAGTAAAATACTGTTTATATGTTAAAGGAAGAACACAGGGAATCCTAGTGTGGGGGCCAGCGCACTTTACTTTATCTAAATATCCTGTATATTGCGTCTAATAAAGTTTTCCTTTATTTCTTTCTTTCTGTATTATAATGAGATATATCTATCCTAATTAGGTTTATTGCATTTTGTGTTGTCTAATTGTTATTAATGTTATATAATTCATTGTGACCACAGTTTGTTAGGAAAAGCACTCATAGGCTTATAGTGTAGTCTAAGTGGGACTAACAAATGAATACATATTATATAGAACATTAATTGTACGTAGTGGTGAAACCATCTCTTGTGGTTTTCGAACGACCAGGCAGACACGGCCGGGTGCAATTTTGTATGTAGAGGTAATTAATTTTATGATGAGGAAAAATATGTAAGGATATATGAGGAAAAATATGTAAGGATATATTATTAGCTAGTTTATTTTAGGAAAGAACTTACTAACAATTAATTTGTTAAGAGTTACAGTTTGCTCTAAAGTCAGGGCTAAACAAAAATATTCTGAGACTTTTCGACTTTAACAGATATATAGTTTGGCGCCTAAGGGTCTGTTTCACAATGTATGGGTAAAGTACGAAATAGCTATGCAACACATAAATTATTCGGAAGATAAAAGTTCCGAAGAAATTTCGCGCTACCTGACAGTCGTGAAACGCAAAAATACTGTTTATCCTACCAATAAGTATTAAATAGCTTATTTGGAACTTATCCTGTAATTTATTAGCAAAGATTGTTTTTCTTTATTGTTACGGCACAGTAAAACAACTTTTTATTAATTATACAAATGTATAATTAATAAAAAGTAAACATGAGGGTACCCTTTCTTTATAATTCTTTAATTAGGCTTTGTTTTCAAAACATTAGTAAGAAATTTCAATGTATATTTTTATTTTAATTAAAGACGACAAAACACTTTTTCACATCTAAAAGCTTTAAATGTAAACAACCGGAGGCAAATATACCTGGAATCTATTTTATTTAAAAAAATCTATCTCGATGATGTCGTTGGCCTGTCGTGATAATTATAATCCTTTTATCCAAACACCCTGCAGGGACGTATTGAAATTCAATTTTTAAGAAATTGAATTTGAATACGCTCAAGTAACATGAAGAGTAGGTATTTTGAAACTAGAAAATATTTCTTCATAGTAATCTTATATATAATTATTCCTTCAACATATATGGTTGTTGGGCAAGAGATGGACGCAAATTGACATGTTTGTCTGACAATTCTAAAAAAAATTAAGAAAACGTTTGATTTACAGCGAATTCATACCTCAAATGGTAAATATATGCGCTGTATAGAATATAAAAGATTTAATAAGTATATATGTGTTATCAAAGGAAAGGAGAGCAAAAAACACGTCGTTCGCGGCTCGCCTTGGTTCTCCGGGGGACATTTTATAACTTGTGGAAGTCTCCAGGGCATCTTTGAAACTGCCTTATACAGTCTTGGTTTCATTATGGTCAAACCATAATGAATTTGATACTCCTTAATTGAAAAGTAATGCATTATTAAATGCATTTCAATTTCTTATTACTTAGCTGTTTTAAAAGAAAAGCCTTTAGAATAAATATTATAGAAATGGTACCCTCATGTTAATTTTTTATTATTCATATTCATTATAACAAATTT
Organism: Pieris rapae; assembly: GCF_905147795.1. Taxonomy (NCBI): domain Eukaryota; kingdom Metazoa; phylum Arthropoda; class Insecta; order Lepidoptera; family Pieridae; genus Pieris; species Pieris rapae. Next base: position 2,952,062 of record NC_059534.1, on the reverse strand, counting down.
TGTATAGTGCGGAGATAATAATTAAACAATCTCTACGAAGAAATTATATAATACAAAACTTTTTTTTGTTAAAAAAGGCTCAGGATTTTGATTAGTCCTATCTTTAGAGCAAGCTGTTACGATAAGCAAATTCTTAGCAAATACGGACATTTGTTTTTTGTTGTTTCGTATAACTTTAAACATAGTATAACTTTAGACATTAAAAAATAATATTCAATATTTTAATACAATGCCAATGGTCATTGCAGTACTGGCCATGCGATTACTGTTAAGGTAAATTAATATAGTCTATCAATGAAGTCTATTAAAGAATTCAGAATATGATCTGATACCAATGTGAATTACGACTGATGTTTCAGTATGCTTTTGTTGCCGCATTTCGCAGAATTCGCGTGTAAATTAATTTCTGATAATCGTATGTGAAACGTGTATCAATTCTGATTTTGATATTATATCGCGGACAATTGAATGTGCAAATAATTTAAGCCTCGAATTCGATGTTTTATCTATCTTATATATATATATATACATATATATATATATTAAAGTTTTGATGTTGCTTGGACTCACAATGCCAGAAGGCTAAGGATGCAGGTGGAGAGGTTTTCAAATACTGCTTTATTTCTAAATCTCAATCGGTCTCTGTCTTACATCTTCTTAAAAACTATTTATGCTAGGGTACTATTGATAAGTTGGTGTTCATTGAATTGTACAAGCGATAGGTTCGGATGTGGGTTCGGTTGATCTACTCTCAGCCAAAAGTCAGAAAACCAATATTGTGGGAACTTCTTTAAAATCAAACCTATTCCTGATCTTACCACCAGTGTCTTGTAAATGAGCAGAGGCAATTGACTCCAAGCGTTCAGATCAGTCAGCCCTTCTGCTCATTTAGCTGTAAAATATATAGGCACAGACCAGTCGACCTCTAATGGTGGCTATTGGGTTGGTCTTCTATCAGCGGTGAAGGCCAACGTGTCATTCACTCTGTAAAAGTAGGCCAACAAACAAAACAAAGTCTCATTTATATAGACAATTACTTTTTTAAACACTTAATAATTAATTATCAACTGTATGGAATATATGTTAGATATGTTAAATATTATTGTGTGTGTGTCTGAATATATAACGATTATAAAGTGTTTAATACCAAGAAATCGTTTTTGACCGAGTAAGACAGCTGGTACGCATTCGAGTTCTGTTTGATCAACGATAACTGGTTAAATGTTAGATAACATAATGATTGGTGGACAATTGTACAGATAATGTTATCGATTATTGATAAGACGCAAAGACGATAACAGTAATTCGTACGTTAACTTGGCGTGAAACATTTGTGGTGACAGAATTATTCTGCTTTTTCTATATTAATTTGGAGTATGTGGGATTCGTTATTGTGTCATCCTATCGAGTAAAAAAAAGTGTTGGCAACAATTCACATTCTATCGGTATAAAATATTCGGTGGTATAATAATTAGGTATTAACACATGTTTAAATCCACGTGTTTGCATTAACTCATAACATTAGGATGTTTCATAGTTTAAAATATATAAGTGTGATATTCCCGTTATTATTGCATAAAATTCCGCAAATATATATTAAATACTAAAAATATTTTATTTTTATTTTAAATTTATTTTAAATAATGTTCCGAGATTAGTATATTTTAATGTGGATAGACCTTTGTATAAAAATGACAGTTCGCCTGTGCCATTATCGTATTTTTACTTTAGATTTTAACTTCCACCAGTAAAAGAATTAAAAAGCTATTAGTTTTAAACACATACATGTATATTTTAATATTATTTACTTTATTTGGTTTATATTGATTATCAAATATGCTCATATTAAAGTAAAGAGCGAAGAGATTGCATTCTAATTTTATAAGATTTAAGTTTTATTAATAATCATATTATGGAATACTCAAAGTGTTGAACATTAATAAAATAGCAGAATTAATTAAAAAAAACTTATTAATTATGCTCCATTGTACCTTATTAATTTTAACACTAGGAACCACTAGTTTCACGAGCGATTGGCTGCCGTTATTAAAATCACAAAATTGATCAAAGGTTACGTACTGCGATTCGCCAATTTACAACATTTCTGTCTTTGATGTTTATTTGAGTATTGCCTGACCATTAATTAATTTAAATACTACGTTGATTTCGTTTATTTCATTTTACATATACTCGGAATGTATTTAATTTAAGTACAGTTGTGAAATTGATATGACATAAGTGGTGGATTGGAAGTTTTTTACCAATTAATTCACTCATGTACACACAACTTTACGATCATTATAATAAAATTAATTAGAATGGATTAGATCATGATTTACTGGTTGGGATTACAGTGTTATTAGTGGTATGGATTTGAGTTGGCATATTTTAAAGATTTAACTGTCAAATTTGTTTAAGGGGAATCGTAATCTTAATCATATTACGTAAAGCCCCCTAAATTTACGTCGTTTTAAAAATATTTGTTAAACAATTGCACGTAAGTCTGTACTCTGTAGCCTATTAATTGGGATTTATTTTTTGTTCCAGCTAAAATGGCGCCTGGCTGCGGCCGAGGCATTTGTTGCCACCTGCCAAGAAAGAGGCTCCTAGTATGCATACTTCTGTTGCTTGCTGGGACTCTTTGTACTATCGGAATAGTTACATCTGGATATTGTAAGTATACCTTTACCTAAACGCAGTTGCACTTATATTTACCAAACAAAAGTATCGTAGATGAGTCAACCTAAGACAGTGCAAGAGAACTGTCGTTTCTTTCTATTTAAACCAGCTTAAGGCGGAATTATTTAATAAATAAGTATTTACACAAAATTGTTACACAATATGTATATTTATCACGCTAACCATAAAAAATAAAATGAATGTTTTAATGAAAATTATTTGAGAGCACAGAGAATAATTAAAAAAAATATTTATTATGTAAGTCCTCTTTTGTTCTTTCTTTTGAATATATAAAATTTATAAGCTTATGGATTATATCGTTTTATTGATTGTATTCAATATTCAAATAGCATTTTCATGAACGATTTCGTGTTCAATAAACGGGTTTTGGAAATAATACAACATTGAAAAACAGAATATTATATTGCTATTCACCTCAACATGTATTTGCTGAAGACTTTATTGAATGTTTTAATACTTGTAATGAAATACTGTATTTCGTAAAACAAAAGAGTTTTGGATATGCAACTTACGTACACAACGTCGAAACGAACCAGATTTACGAATATTAGAAGAATTGGTTCTCGTCATTCGATGACAAATTAAATCGACTCTTTGGAAAGTCAATTTCAAGAATTTATCGAAAATTGATATAATGGTGAAGCCCGTCAAAAGGGGTTTATTAAAATAATGATTAGCCATTCGCTCAATTATGTACATTAACTATTCCCGTTGGATTTTATGAACTTTGTTATCGATCACTATGATATATTATAGTACTAGCTGTATCCTGCCACGCATCGCTGTGGCACATTGTGACACGATCACACAAAAGTTCTTAAGTGAAAATTCAGATTGTATAATAATCAGAATCAGATGCATAGTTTTTTGTAAATAAACAATGTAATTGCTAACGACTATTGTTTCTCATGTGACTGCACCATTAGTATTGTGGTTGTTGTTTTCCTCGCTTCCGGCAGATGGCGTGGTCATTGGTATACAGCTCATCGTAAGAAAACTGTTTTAAATAGATAAAAATAATCCTTGATGCAGATTATATACCATGCTAAAATTTCAGCTCGATCGGTGCAGAACTTTTTGAGTCTTAATGTGGATAGAAGATAGTGTTTAAAGAATTAAATATGTATTTAGATTTGATAGTAATAATTGGTCCTACGAAACTATAGGACATTAATTATTGCAAATTGAGAAACCGTACTTCTATGTACATAAAAATGTATAATATGGTTGAGATTTTAACCCTCATAGACGTATTACGTATACTCTTCTTAGTAAATTTATAAGAAAATTCAGCCGAAAACCTTCGCCCAGAAAAGATGATTTTATAGTAAAAGCATTTATTTCAAATACTTTTACGCTTAACACATTTATATTTCTATAATCTCATTCTTTAAGATATTTGTATGCCCTTCTCTGGCAAATTCCTCCTCCAAATCCCGCCATTCCTGTCTGTGTTTTGCAAGTCTCTGCCATTGCCTATATCGCACAAGCAGCTGATATTCTTAATATGGTCTATCCACCTTTTATTTCATATTTCCAGTTTCATATTTTCATGCTACACATTTCTGTTGCTTTTGCCATTAGCCCCATTTCGCATTGTTTTTTTTTAATGGGACATCTGATACCTTACTCGTAATGAACTGAAGGTGAGCTAATTATCTTATTATTAAGATCCTTTTTCAAGGTTTGCTAATGGACCTATTGTATCTTTGTGGATATGCCGAAGCTAATGTTTCCAGTTAATTGCAGTGTATTGTTTAAGGCCCACACAAACATGCTGTCATAGATGTGTATGGTTCGGTGTTGGATTTCAATGGCACTGATAGACAAACAAAGGCTTGACATACAGATCGCAGCCTGAATACGTGACTTCATTTATGCATTTAGTCGAAAAAAATGTGTATTTAAAACACAAAATTTTACTAAGAGATAAGCTTGAGTAAATATTTTTCTGTAGATCACGTTACTTCCAGTCAAAATAATCTGCAAATATTAATTTAAGAGTTAATAGTAGTTTAGTAGTAGCGTCCGTCCTTACTTACGGATGTATGAGCATTTAAAACCGATCTCAAAGTATTCAAATACAACTCTTTTTTCTAAGTCTCGCGCGGTGCAAGGAATATAATATTCGACATATGTTTAATGTCGTAGCCAAAAACAAACGTGTGTATATAACAAATATACATCCAACTTCATTATATAAAGAAATGATAACTATGGATTCTGTAACATAACTTCCAAAAGTAAGCCTAACAAAAGCTATACTATTTAACACTTAGTGAATATAATTGTTTTTTTATAATACAAGACCAATTGAAATAAGAAGTACTCTTTTTAAACACTTTAAAGTGCATTTTGGAGTCAGAAAAATGACAATTTTGGATACATGGTTTATTACGTCGATAACACTGAAAATGTTTTAACTTTCCCAAGAACTAAAGATAAAATTCCATTCCCAGTACTTTTCTCAGTGGTTTCGTTGAATGTGACGATGTGTAGAGACGGAATGGAGATGACTTCAAAAAACAATAAAAGGATTGGCAACTTTCTTCATTATGCCGTTTTTCATTTTCTAAAAAATTTCAGTGTTACCTTGCTATAACAGTATCAAAGTAAAAATATAATTATAATATTTCGAAACGTTAATCCAAATCAAACCCATATAATTGATTTAAAAAACCGCAAATATTGGGCTACAGAAGATTAATTTACTTCTGTTATTACAACGATAATAAGTTATAAATCGGATTACAAATCCTTTGTAAAGCCATTAGCTCTCAAACGTCGGTGCATCAATAAAATTAAAATTAATTTTATTAATTTATTTTGCGAGGATATAATTTATCTAAAACTTAAACCTTTCAATTAATTGTTAGCTAGTTAGTTGGAAGGCATAAGCACACAACGCAACTCTATTCCATTACTGTGAGTTGCAATTAATTAATACTTCCTCTCAACATCTCTTTATTTATGTTGGGTATTTGGTTATCTTGTACAGTGTTAGCCTTGTGCATTAAGCGTGCATCTCTCAAATGTGAGGTTGCCTTGGAATTACTGCTGGGTACTAATGGATGTGAGTAATGAAACATAGCCATGCCTTAGAAAGTCGATGGTGTGTGAATTCTGTATTTGAAAGGGCCGATCACCAACATATTAAAATAAACACTTTAAGGAACAGAAAACTCTGAAGATAAAAGGATCTGGCGCAATTGTTTTATTCAGTAGTGCATTGTAGATAGTTTCTTTTCTTGCCCTTGTAAATAATATAGAAATTGTAAAATAATTATTAAAATTTTCTTACAAATGAAACAACTGAAATATCTAACCAAAATAAAAATATTGATAATATTATAAAGCTATTTCGATTTTTTAGTGCATGTGTTAAATCTATAAATATAATCTTATATAAAAGATCTTACAAAAATACAGACAGACCATAATTAGGAACCGTTCCTTAAATAGCGTGTGACGTTAGGAATTAAATATATCATTAATTCTCAGCATGTACACTTGTGAACGTCAATAAACTATTGAATGCGTCTAAATATAAATTTACTACTAGTTCTTAAATGGTCTAAGGTAGACGATGGCAGTCAGTCTCCGAGACTTTTAAATCGCCAAGATTTTTTGTTTTACTTAAATGTTTGCAAAGAACTGAAACCAATACACCTTGTGTAAATCCTTCATAGTGATTATAATAATAAAAAATTAGAAAACAAAATTTGCTGTAACCGAAATAGTCCAGTCATTATATACATTTGGAAATGAAAATGAACCGAGAAAGCCAATTTTTGGATATTACGTAGGGAGCGCTTAGAAATTGTCGACCAAAATAACCTTGTGCAATTTCCGCCATCTCGAAAAAGGGTTAAATTCAGTTTTTTTCGATATCTTTGACGATAAATAAGGAAACAGCGAAAAACAATTTTTTCCCCAAATTTTTTTTTAAATCGAAATCTCGATAACGATCGATTGATCGATACGTGAAAAATGTATAGAACCTTAATTATAGATCGCAACAAAAAAGTATCGTTCAAAAAATTTAAAATCTGAACGGGGAACCAAGTTATGATGAAAAAACTGAATCTAACCTTTTTTTCAAGATGGCGGAAATTGCACAAGGTTATTTTGGTCGACAATTTGAACTAAAGCTTTTCTAGCCCTACAGAATATCCAAAATTTGGCTTTCTCGGTTAATTTTCATTTCTAACCAGATTTTTCCGACGTAATGTCTGGCAGAAATAATTTGTATTTCAATATTTATTATTACAAATAAATTAATTTTACTACAATAAAAGACTAAAAAAGCGAAGGATTTTCTTGCATATTTTTATGTATGTCAAAGCTCCACCATGTTCTAATCTCAACGATTACGGCGTCAAATTATTTGACTTTGAATTGAGTGGTATCCAACGGGATTCGTAATCAAATAGATGAAGTTCAAAATATTAACTGAAATATCTGTTGAAAAATCTAAAATTTGCGCAAATACAAATATTTTTGTTGTAAATATTAATATGTGGGATCACACTACTGTGCCAGGTGTCACAACATCTAATCTCGCTATGAGAGCGTTAAATGCTCATATAGATAGGAAATCTATTCATCTGCTGTCAAAATTGAATTCACCCAGTCGGACACAGAATTTAATATAGAATATGCAATTACAGTGAAAATCTATCAAAATTACAGGTGTAATTCGACGTTTCAATATAAAATACAATTTCAGTACTATATTGAAGCTTCTGTTTATTACACAGAATGATAATTAATAAAATGGTTCTGTAAACACTATTGACATTTGCTCAAAGACCTTTGACACATGTCAGAATTAATTAAATATGTTTTCGAAGTCATATAAACAAATTTTATATTTTCATTGACTTGAGTGTTTTGAAATCCGATTACTATGACTACTATGCTAATTGCTAAGAGCCTTCAAAACTAAACCAATATGACAAATCATTAAGAATATGGAGATTGTTTCCGAAAATTATAACAAATTTTTAGCACACATTAAAACCTAAATAAAGAAAAATAAAATAAAATGAAATTCTTCCAGCTTATACAACAAGAAGATAGATGAAGTTAATTTACTTACATACAATTATTAGTTTTGTTAGTAAATAAGTTTGTATCCTAAATTTACTTGTGGTAGTTTTTCCTTAACCCACAACGGACTCATAAACTGCATCAAAGTAAAAAACGACTTTGAAATAATTATTATTTTAACCAAGTATGCAAACTTTCTACACAGATTGTTGAGTGTTGATTGAGAGCGAAGGGTCATATCCTTATGTTTAAGTTTGTGTACTGGAAATGACTTTAAAACTTTTTTAAATAAAAAAAGAAATTTAAAGAAAATTGGTTTTAACGATAGACACATGCTTTGTGCAAGATTATAATAAGTTCCACATAGATTTGATTATGGTTATTAAAACATCTTACGGAATATTGTCCCATTCTTCTAAAAGTACTGTTCATATATATATAATTCAAATGTGAAGGAAATAAAAAATCAATAAGAATCAATGTTCAACAACACGCAAATCAGATACTACGAATAAATTTTACTTCATTTATATAAATATGGACAGTTTCTCCATATTTATATAAATGAATCTAAAAAATTTTTATACTTATTAAAAAAAAACATTTCAAATTAATCTTGAAGTTTGATGCAGTTTATGAGTCCGACAGTATATTTAACTATTATTCTTCATTCTATAAAACTCCTCTGTAGGTGAAAGCCTCCTCCAAAAATCCGCTAAAACCTAAGTATCCTACTCAATTATTATCTAATAACAAGCATATTACACGTAAACGTTTGAAGTCAGTTAAGAGATGACGACGTTATAAGTTAGTTAATTTAAAACCTTATTACAGCCCGGATACCTCACGAGTTCCAGGTCCATACTCAAATAGCTGAAATGCAAACCCATCTTAAATTTTTGGAATCCTTATACAGGGCTCGTCAGGAGGATATAATTAATTTGGAGGTAAATGAATTTTGATATATGAAGGCAAGTGGTGAAGGTTGGATTTTCTATATATTTTTTTCTTATTCGTATTTCTTCTTAACATTTTCATTAAATATTCATAATCACAATTTACTGGCATATAAACAGCATGTATAGACCTACCGCTTATTTTTTAACTTTATTAAATACATGAGACATTTCCATTGTTAAATTTTCGAAAATTATGCGTTTGTCATTATTTTAACAGTTATAGCGGAGCCAGGAGTGTCTAACAGTCGCAAGAAAACTCTAGGTTTATTAAAGTTAATTTATTCCACCAGCATTAGGACGCACCTGGGCTATCCGACGTTAAAATTATTCTCACTTCGTACTAACACTTCTTGAGAGTAGCCCGCACTTCAGCATAGATTTTAGTATAGATTTACGCTGCATGCAAAGCAATTAGAAATGCTTTGAAGGAAAAAAGGAATAACATGGTACAGTTCCTGAGTCACAGTACAGTTCCTGGAATACTTGGAATGCTAGTTAAAATTAATTACCTGAAGACCTGAGCAGAATGGCAGGGCATTGTTGTATATAGTTAAACAAATTATTAATATAAATTGTATAATTCAAAGCAAAAATAATTTTCTCTATAACCATTTACAAATATATATCAAATGAAATTTTTAATACATTATTAAATTATTTAGACTTAAGAGCAAAGCGTTTTATGATTGTTTCACTGTTGACGATACCGTAATAACACAATACGACGACGAACGTCATACTTTGACGAAATATTGGAACGTAGAACGATATGTCACCTCTCTTCGCAAAAATATTATGACCTGAGTTTCGACAAACTGAGATATATTATTACGAGTCTTAATTTTTTTTTTTTTTGCTTGTGGCACTTTTATGATTGTGACAGAATTCGAATCTATTTTTATGGCTGTTGTGATCTTTTCCAGTTAAGTTAGATTAGGTAAACGAGTATTACTAACATTGTGCACAATATCGCCGTAGAACACGTGAAACAAAAGAAGAAATCGTGTTTTGTAATAATAAAATGTTTTACTAAAAAAATTATATTTATACATCACCTAAGAAATACAAAAATGAAAAATACATTTAAACAGTTGTAATAATGCTTTAATACTTCGTTCCCTTGGCCAAGGCCAATATATATAAATAAAGATAATGATAAATCAGGTTGCGCAGGAGTTTATTATGGAACTGTACTATATTTTACGTTTTATTAAAAGTTTATTATATTTTTAATTAATAAGTTACGGAAACGTTGTTCATTCACCCGCCTAAGTTTAGTTTACGTCAAACATATGATAAACTTACTGCAACAAGCGTTCACTTGTAGATCGGCTTATCTATAGTTGAAGCAAACTTCTTAATATTAAACAATGTCTAACTTTTGGGAGTATTCTGTTCAACACAGTTCTGTAACTTGTTTTCTGTGCATTGCTTGCTTGGTATTTAAAAATATTTCGCATTATAGTATTGTCTTTTATTAACATAACTATTACACATTTAAAGAAAAACACTTTAAATACAATAATACATAACTTTAATCCGTAAAAAAATGTGCGTGTTTTTTCTTTAAATATTTTGCATTAACAGTAGATAACGTAGAAACACTGCATTTGGTTATAAAAACTGGCGACTGCGTTTCTAACATGCTGTCTAACTGGTCCTGGTGAGCGTATTTTGATGATAAAGATTCGCCACTGTTCCTTAAGGAACTAACTTAATCGTTAATCATATTTAAATTCATTATCATATCAGTTTAATCATATATCATGTCAGTTTGACGTCATTGTTTGTTTTGTTTTATTTATATTTTCTAATAATTTTTCACTGTCAGTATTTTTACAATTATTTTAAATCTTTTTTCCAGCACAAAATCGGAACCACTTCCATCAATGTTTCACAGCGTCCAACTGTTAATGATAACCAAAATACAAATAACCCGGACGTTACAACTCTGCTTAACAACTCGGGTATGATAAAAGTTGCATTATTTTTTATTTTAACCATAAAGTCCAACTGAGAGCTGTTTAATTTGAATCGGGGGGTAACGGGCAGAAGGCTCACATGATAAGTGATGCCGTCCATAGACACACAATGCCAGAAGGCAGAAAGCGCGTTGCCGGTTTACGCTGTTTTCTTGAAGGATCGTAAGTCGAATTGGTTCGGAAATCATTGTCATGTTATCAATGGGTTTCAAATAGTGGTGGAATCAGTTGTGGAACGACGCACGTCGAGGTGCTACGTGTATTTCGCATTCTGCTTTGACGATAATGAAACTCAGGTGCAGGTATTAATCTAAACAAGTTCTCTGAACATTTGGTATGATGGCCAAAGCGTCTAAGAATGGAGGAGTAGCGACAAAGGTGTTTTGTTAGCGGAAATGTATTTTATCGAACTAATTGGCGACTAGACTTTTGACTTCACTATCAAGCTCCGGTGATCGACAGCTGCCCGTGAAATACATACATGGCAACTGTAAAGAGTATCGCCTGTGCTATCGTCGTATCGATGACGACGTCGATGCTTCGATCAGCTAGAAAGCTTCAAAAGAAGTGCTCTGTGCTACACCTGGTCGAAGGCTTTTGGTATATCCAAACTGACCGCCAACTTAATTGTCTCTGGCTACCTATGTGCTAATCGAGCCGTACTGATCATCGTTAATCAGCTGGTGTCCCACTGATTATCTCTAGAGCTGCCCGTTCATAAGAGTTGCCATTGTTTTGGAGAAGAAGGAGGTTATAGCGAATAGGCGATATTTGGAAGGATCAGAGAGATCGTCATTTAAGGGATCGGATATATTTATATTTTGTTATATACTTATATACTAGCCTTTTCCTTGGCTAATACTAATAAGTAGATGTGGTGTGTGTGGTGGTAATGTTAAATTAAAACGTTGTATTCAGCACATTTAGCACTGCGCTTTTTTTAACCTTCATTCGTCTCTATAATTGAGTATTGTGTCAATTCTGCGATGAAAAGACGTAAGTTAAACCGGTGCAATGGGACTGATTTATTTTTTAAGAAACGGGGCTATTATATATTAAAATATAATATGAAATTCCAAGGATGGCACAACTTTGATACATTAAGTTCTAATGGAATACATATTCCGATATAATTTATTGATAGTTAATACTTAAAAACGATGCTAACAATATACTTATTAACAGTTTTGTTAGCGTTCTGTTTCAATGGTATAACTATTACTGAATTGAATACTGAAATTCTACAATTCAACTTCGTAAAATGGCCCCTCTGTGTAACTTTAACGGAAAAGCTGATACAAACTAACGGCCCCGAATGTAAGGCAAAAATTCCTCCGTGCGAACATGACTTTTTATTAACAGCCCATGCTCAAAACAATATGGGATCAGTGAATTTCAGTTTCAGTTCAGCCTTAAACGAAGAAAAGGATTTATTTTACTTGTCGACCCGTGTTCCTCGTACACAATGCGAATAAAAGTGTCGCTGTAGTATGACCGGATTGGGAAGACTGGTAATTTTTTGATCGATCTTAATTGATAATGGGTGTCAGATGATGGTAGGATGGTGTAATTTCCCTTTTAACCTAAAGGGATGATTCTCGAATTGTCTAAAAACTGACCGTGACTGTGACAAGCTAGTGGTTAAAGGGCTGTATTCAGTTTGATTAAATGCAAGTGATTAGTAATTAAGGATGATTAGTGCAGGTGTGTAGTGCAAGTACAGTCCAATTCTTGTTTAGTAGCCCTGTTAAGTAAATCTGACGCTAAACAATAAAATGACATGTTCTGACAGCTACTCGCAGTTCAATCGCAATAGTGAAACCCGCTTCGAATCACGTTACTACGACAACAGACAACTAATCACCTGCACTCTCAGTCACAGTCCACACTTGTTTTCTCCTAAACACTAATCACCAGCACTAATCACTAATCAAAGTGAATACAGGCCTTTAAGCCGAGAAGATCGTTAACTGTCGGAAAATATCAGCGCGTATCATAAGATATAAAGCGGGAAATTTTAGGTCACTTCAGATGTCTAACGCAATTATAATGTGAAATTAAAGATTGTGAAAAAAATAATTATCGGTTTGTAAAATTTATGAACTTTATCGATAGAATTCGGTTGCAACTTGCAAAGTGCTAAGGTAAGTAGTTAGGCATTTTATCGGCAAGAGGGATAAAGTTTTGTTTTTATTATAATATGTTGAATCATTTTTATTATCGGTTGATAGAGATATGGATATAACTTATTGATAATTATGATAAGAAACACTAAGTGTCTAATTCTAAATTGTGCTGTTAAGATAAGTTAGGATTAAAATAATTCCCCGTATCCTATTTTTTACATATAGCTGATCCAGTTATTGATATATTTATTATTAAAAGGTTCAGGACTCAAACTCCACAACCCAATTAAGAATACCTTAAAATTTAATAGTTAAAATATATTATTAAAAGGAGTCCCTTTAGGCATGGTTCCAAAGATACTGGCAGCGTTCCCCCTTTGAATAGCTAGTCTAATTCTTTGTCCGAGATAGCTGCCAGCTCTTCGTTCTCCTGTGATGTCGACTAACCTTTTTGATATTTCCCTAAAAAGCCTTAGGTATAGCGCTAGGACCCCACGGATCAAGGGACACCAAGGGCCTCGACACCGAATGAGACAAAATCATATTCAGAGCCTAGACCCCTGTATTTGGCTTTAGCTTTTTCAGCCGCATCACAAGCCGCACCAGAACTGTTGTTGGTTCCACGAAGATGGGAAGAGATACTATTTGTGATTGTCGAGGGTTATATATCGTATTCGTTAAGTTACATATATATATTTAATTAGGAATGTAAACGAAACCAATCATCGCAGAATTGTTGCCAAAATGAGAGATTTCGACACACTCAGAAATTGTAAAACATTCTCGTTTCCGGTAATAGCTTGTTAGCGATAAGGCCGCCCGTTGCATCCCTTGTAATTTATATATTTTGTGTTATTTGTATTTCTTTAGCAACGAAGTGTAAATAAATAAAATAAATAAATAAATATCCAAAAAGGTCGACTATTCTTGTATTGCAGTATCACTAAGATTTATGAACCCTTAGCCACGTTAGCTTTTGATAGCACTACCACAAATATGTTTGTAATAAGCTTATATATTAAACGATTAAAGATCGTTATCCAGCACCAAACAGCATTTCGTTTAACGTGTATCTGAACATATATATAACAACTGCCAGACTTATGATATATAATATTCCAAGCTCTCGACATCCTCACATGATATCCTTATGTAATGGACAGGAAAATTACACAGGTAACTTTTAAGGTAACATTTTTATACCCTCCTATACATGCTAATGTACATAAAACATATATACGTCACACAACGCGCAGATAGTTGATGGCATCATGGCGATATGCTATAAAATAATTTCCATCAATTCTATGAAGGAAAAGAGCCGTAAATTCTCAATTGAAACAGATTAAAAATACGATACAACAACTTTACGATAGTTGCGTCTCCTTTTCCTATAGGTACTATATTCGTCAATATGTAGTCAGTTTTTTTACATCTTTAGTAATAATTACTAAACGTATTCGAACAATGCTTTTATTTTGTTCCAAATGCTGCTGCAGTAACGTCTTTCATACTAAGTCTTCGTTTTTCTGACAACTTTTGAATTGAATTAGTTGTTCTATGGTCTCTGGTATCGAAACAAACTTTCTGCGCGCCACATTTTGTAATTTCCTACAATATTTCACACACTTCAATTCCTACAATTCACTATGCACTATGCAGTACCCTTTGTTTCACAACACTAGATTTATTTAACCATCCTTCCCAAAAGCACAAGTCAACTATTATATTATTAATTTTGTCCACAGACACCATGCTCTCGCTAGGGGTGCGCTCCAAAGAACTAGCCTCGATGAAGACCGTTTTCGTTTTCCAACTTCTGCCTCATCTGATGAACGATCCTGCAAGTCTACGTCCAGCCTTCCACATGAATGGGAACCGTGGATTCGTCAAGAATGTTATAGGAATACCAACTGTAAAGCGAGATAAGGAGTCATACCTCATGACATCCTTGACGGTAAGTCCGTTTGATTCTCTTCAAGGTTTATGTCCTAATGCTTAGTGGTACCCATAGCGATATTCAAGGACATGCCGGCGTTGACGCACGTCTTCCTTCCTCGCAGGTGTCCTTCAGTGGCGGCTACTAAGTCTCTTGGTCCTCTTTTTTTTTATATAAAAGGTGGGACCCCTACATCCTAGCCTATCACGCACGCAATCAGGCAGATTTGTGACGGAGTGGCTAAGCAGCAGGGAAGTGTCGAATTCTCCCCTTTCCTAAAAAGGGACATTATTAACATGGAGGGTTGGCGTCTCCCGCCGGGCCCGGGCAACAACTACTCCGGAAATTTGTCATAATATCTTGGTCCTCTTGATCCACAGGGACCTATATATATATGTCTGTTACCTATATCCAGTGAAAAAGAGTATCCGTAGTAGTTTTACTGTCCCTGTTATGTGCAACCTCCCGTTAATTCAGTTTCTTTTCTTCTTCTTCCCTCTATTGATCCAGCGGATCCTGGGCAGTGCTACTAATATCTGACAACTTGGCCGGCTTAATTTACTTTTTTTTAAATACCTAATAGAGGGACATACGAGCATGCGGGACGCCCAAAACGCCGGCCTTTGAGGGAGGAGTACGTTAGAATTTTGAATAGTTGGGGATCGTATCGTATCGGGAGGGAAGTCCCCTAACGAGTGTCGTTTCCACGTTTCGCTAGTTTGCAAAAGAAAATTCCTTGTGAAACGGACTGTGAAAGATTTCCGGCCATCAAGGTTACTGCCCGATCTTGGTCCATACGCTCAAATTCCAGTCCCAGTCAACGCTGTAGAATCATAGTCGTTGTATGTTAATCTTAATCTTCGAATATATCGTCAGTTATTCGGGAGTAAATCCATTTTAGGTTTTACCATCTACAATTCTAAGAATAGAGAGCCTATTCGGGAATTGTAACTAAACAGCCGTTTAGCACGGGTTAACGGAGCTATTCTAGAATAGTGTAATGGCGTCAGTCAGTCCAATCATCTGATTTCTGTCATTTCACAAATATTTATTCTGTGTTTTAATTTCAAGTCAACGCAACGTACTAAAATAATACTTGTAGAATGCAACCTAACTGTTTCACACTATAATACGGCAAAATCGAGTCGACATGATGTGAACAACATTTATTTGCCGAGTTTTAATAAATTTATCGTTGGATAAATTTAAAATTATGTTAAATAATTATAAGTTTACTTAGCTTCAATCTGATAAAAAGGGTTTTCTTTAAATTATTCTCATAAAAATCTGACAATCTATTACATCGTGCCAGATTCGTATTAAAAGCTCAAAGCTTTGAACGTGATAGTGTGAAATATGACACCAGCTTTAAAGAGAGTCGGGCAATATTGTTCAGAGTAAAGTTGAAGTGCCTATACTACAAACTCGTTATTAGCCAGCGATCTGTATGAAAACAATTTAGTTTATGTAAACTTGCCTTGTATTTTTAAGATAATAATAATAAACTCTAATTTATTTCTTAAAATATTTACAAAATACACACTTAGAAAAATATATATTATGTATATATGCACATTTTTTCAAGGGACTATAGGCCTTCTCCTATGGGCTCCATCTCTCTGACATAAGCATTATCCTCCCAATCTTAGCCACTAACTTACTAAAGCTCTCTTTATCTCTCTCTTTTCCTGGTGACCCTTTCCACTTTGCTACCCTCTTTATGTAGATATTAAAACCAATGTTAACAAAAGATAATATTTGAACTACATTGAATATTGAAAAGAAAATAATTAATAAAAAACAGTATGTATGATAGTAATCTGTAGTGAGAAAACTTTCAAGCCAACGTCGTTAGTTATCAAATAATTTTCTATTTAACTAACGCTTGTAATAAATACTTGCAAAAAATTAGTGATTATTAGACCACCTTCTTGCATTATTAAGCCCATTTATTTTAACACGGTTTTTTGAATACATAATATATTGAACCAATATCACGATACTGGGGCGTCCTGCTTGGTAGATGCGAACTGAACTGAATATTGTTCCTCAGCATTTAATCGACGGCTTGAATGAGGAAGACTTAGACGACACCTTGATTGTGATCTTCGTGGGTGAGACTGACATCAATTTCGTCCTCAAAACTGCTAAGGACATCCAGGAAAAGTGAGTAATGATTTGAGTAGTTTGTAGTATTTTTTTTATAGGAAAGGGGGCAAACAGGCAGGAGGCTCACTTGATGTTAAGTGATACCGCCGCCCATACACTCTCAATGCCAGAGGGCTCGCGAGTGCGTTGCTGGCGTTTTAAGAAATGGTACGCTCTTTTCTTGAGTGCCCCTAAGTCGAATTGGTTCGGAAATACTTCAGTGGGCTGCTTGTTCAGCAGTATTTTATTTTATACATAATTTTTCTCTGACGTCTAACTTAACCAGCTATTTACCAATCACGCAATAAGATTGACATTAGAAACACCCCAAAAGTACAGTCTTAGTTTAAAAAAAAATCATATAGATTTCTCTCTTTCTTTTATTTGATGACAGTTAAAAAACATTAACATTAAATATTCGTCCCATAGCCTGTTAAATTCATGCATTTGAATTGGATTCATGTGAGTGAAGTCGCCTTGATAAAATAAAACATCACAAACAGTAACTTTAGATTTGTGTCGTATAAGCTATAAGACTGTATATTTATAGTAAAATCTCGTTATCGTCTGACTTCAATCTCATCACTTCTGGTTTCCTTTGAGCGATCTGTTCATATTTACAATGTAAGAAAGTGAGAAAATCGAATATTTAAAATAATAGAACGACTGTTTGAATACTCGGCCAAATTGCGGATTACTCGTAGCTATCATGAGCCCTTTAGGCATTTCACAATGATTGCATTACCACACGTTAGATTACCACACAACTTCGATTAGTCAGGACACTCGCAAGCTATTTTTGCCTAAAGCCAAAAATTTAGTGTTGCTATCGCAAAACATTTCTAATTTCCACGACTGAAATTCTGATGTTTTATTGTAACGAAAACACCGTGATCCTATTTTACCTGAATTCATTTGGATTAAAATTTCGTATCTACACATGCTATAAACTTTAATAATTTAATCGCCATTATGATTAGTTATCTGATTGTAGATTTATAGCCGGTAGTAATAAACTTAGAAATTCTTTTAGTAAGCGTTGGATAAAATCATAATACTTGATAAAAGAACACAAAAAAGATTATTTGTTGCATCAGTTACCTACATGTTGTAATTCAATTATATCAATACATGTTATGTAATAAAGATATTCCGTGTATATGTCGGTTATTGTGACAAAAAGTACAGTAATGAATAATATTCTTCAAGTAGTCTCATATTTTTAGAGTTATCGTGTAAGTGTGTAAGCACATGGGCGAAAAACACGATATTTATTTGTATATATAATTCTATTCTATTTCCATACTACGACGTGGGAAACCTCCAAACATAATAATCCTAAGCCACTTTAAACTTGAAGAAATTACCCTTACAAACGAAATGACGTTTAAACGCTAACCTTGAATGAGGCAGTATACATCTACATTTTTTAGAAGTATGTACAGTATTCAAAAATGTAAAGAGATTTGTCTTAAGTATCAGCTCTTCCAACAAAACACTAAATTGTACTCACAATATTGAGATTTTAACGAAACCATATCTTTACAGTAATAATACTAATTTAACACATTGTTTGAAGTGTAAGATGGTGAATGTAAAGCTAGGTTAGGTCTCCGTATCATCTCCATCTGTAAGATGTTGTATTGATCCATGTTATAATGAGAGATTATTCCTTTTCTTATACATAGATTTCCGGAACACGTCAAAAGTGGGCTCATCGAGCTGCTGTCACCAACTGCTGCATATTACCCGGATTTCGATACAATTCCGTTGACACTTGGCGATTCCGCTAAGCGCGTCAAATGGAGGACAAAGCAAAATTTGGATACACTCTATCTCATGGCGTATGGGCAGTCTCGGGGCACATACTATCTGATGCTGGAAGATGACGTTATAGCGAAGAAATCGTTCATGAAGGTTTGTAAAACAAAAATTTTGTTTGAGTACTAGTAATTATTTCTAATATAAAATAATTAGTAAAATTTAACGTCAGTCGGATAATTGTGTTTTCAAAAACATGTCAAAATTTGGTAAGAAGTATTTTAGAATTATATTGACAGGTCTTGTCTTAATTAGCAAGAATTAAAAACATCTGATCATCCATTCATATTCGCCTTTATTTTTTCTTTTAACAGTCATCTAATATTTAAAGAAAATGTATGAATGTTTTAGAGCGTTTTTAATTAATTATCATGCAATAATTAGTTACTTGCGCGAATTCTTTAAATGATGTATATAAAAATGTTCTTCTCGGCCACAGCGGCTATTTTGACACTTGCGAAAGCGATTTAAAATAGACCTACAGCTTTACACCGGCATTTAATTTAAAGGCATTTCGTTTAGACCAATGAAGTAGTGTAATACCTAGGTAACACTAAATGTATTTAGAAAATGAAAAACGGCTTAATAGAGCAAGAGCCCGTGAGTGCCAGACCTTCGTTATTATCCTAGCTTTGTTGTTGAGTAAGCCCACAACGAAAGTCATAATAAATCATTGACCGACAATTTTCTCGCGTTACAAGAGTTTTATATTTGCCGTCAATTCACAAAAACAAATGACAATTTTTTAAACAAATTCTAAAATTGAAATTCATAAAAAGTTTCATCAGCAATGTTTTTGACTGGCCAGTTCTAAAGACTTTCAGTGTTACCCACATACATACCTCTAACTTTGCTCTCATCAAAAGCTACTTTGCCGGCAACGATTATATTCAAATAAATAAGCATTGGCTTTGTATTGTTGTGTTGGCCCAGTGGCATGAGCGAGCGACTCTCATCTGGTGAGGCCGCATGTTCGAACCCCGTGTTGATCTATTCCCATCTATCCCTCAACGATTAAGAAAAACAAATGATCGACGAAACAGATACAGAAATCAGACTCCAAGACGTCAGGGTCATTCGTATTTTTGTTTCAGGAAATAAAACATTACACGGCGGTTACATCTGTGTCAGTGCCCAATTGGTTTTATATAGAATATTGTAATATTGGTGGGATTGGGAAGCTGTTCAAATCTGCCGATCTCGTACATTTTATCACTTACGTACAGCTCTTTTATTACAATATGCCCATTGATTGGCTACTTGAGAGCTACTTGGCTGATCGCGTGTGCACTATCGATAAGACAAGCGTAAGTATATTCTAAAATTAAATTATGTTAGAAAATCGAAGTTCGATTAAAAGGTTATGTAATGGCAGCTTATTCAAATAGTATTAATAAATATATATCCTCGTAGTTTTTGTGATCTTAGTAATTAGAATCTGTTTTAAATTTACGCTTTAAATTTTATCTTTCGTCTGATAACTAAATTTTTAACCAATACTCTAATTTTTACTAATTCCTCGCCTGTTCGTGTCACTAGGATGATATAATAACAGGGTTGCAGTATCTCATCATTATTTAATTTAACATTTATTATTTATTAATATTTAATTTGAACACTTTAAGAAATAGCTTCATTGGTTCCATCAATTGGGTTTAAAAGTGGCTCTAACAGAGTTTAAAACCCCGATGGAGAAGTTTTATTCATCGTGTAATTCTGGTAATTTTGCGTTGTAGGCTACATGTGGAAAGAACAAACTTCTAATCCGCCCCAGGTACAAGGAGTCTCTCTTTCAGCACATTGGCTTTTTCTCTTCTCTGAAAGGAAAGATTCAAAAAGTCAAGGTAGGTATGATCTAGCAGATCAGTTCACCCTTTCCTTTTACTCATATTATTCAAGTTTTTTTATTTTTAAGAAAGAAGAAAGAATTTTTATTGTAACTAGGCGAGAAATGTATCAATAGCAAGACTGATTCGCTTTACTAATAGCTTTTAATGCTAATCTTTTAGCATTTAATTAATAACAATTATTTGGAGTAAGAACACTATTGGCCTAATGGAGCGTTGAACTCTTAAAACTGAGGTCGTGGGTTCATACCCTATGCGTAACAGCATGTCATAGACCCAAAAATCGATCACGTATGGCACAAAAGGTCAAAAACTCGTTATAAATGCACTAGAGCTATATTTGCGACTCTATTCGATCATAATATATGGTCTATTATAGGACCACACATTCGCCGGCGTTTTACCTAACCACTTCCCACACAAGAATCCACCAGCACGCGTAGTGAAGACGGACATCGAAGTTCACTCTGATTATTACATCGGCAACGCATACAATGGAGAAACCTTCTTTTGGGGTGTCAATCCGAAGGCGGGCGCTCTAATCGAGTTCTGGTTCGAAAAGCCAACAGACGTTATTGGGTTAGTTATATAAAATACAAGAAAGTAGTTAGTTAAATGTGAAAGAAACGTTTATTTCGAACGATATCGCAGCGCCTATAAAACTAAGAAACCCTCACGTGTAGCAATAGTTTTACTAACAATTATCGTCACAAAACTTTCAGTGTCAATATTTATTTACCAGTATACTAATAATAACAGTAAATATTGCAATAGATAACAACAAGGTTAATGGAACATTACAAATACAGATGAAAATAAAAATTTATAAAAAACTATAAATATATGTATGGAAGACAAGCTTAACCTACCAAAGCCAATAGATTTCGTCGCATTTCGTCGTCGTTAAATCGAAACACGTTACATGGAGTTAACACGTTATATTGTTTTGCTACCAAATTATTTATAATCTTTAAAATTAAATTTCAGATACACGTTCCGCACCGGCAACGGTCTGCATCCGACTGACAAATTGAAGGACGCTGTGGTTGAAATCTTCCCCCACGAGACACGAGAGTTTATAGTGATTGACTCTTTCGACGAATTCGGACTTGCTGATGGCGTGATTAAACGTGAATATTCCCCCCTCGACGCAATCCGCATCCGTGTGATGAAGTCTATGACACACTGGCTTGTTCTTAGCGAGGTAAATCGATTATCTTTATTTTCATATACATATAGTGCCACATACTTTGCCTGGCATGCGGCTGAAATTGGTTAGGCGCCATTTTGAAATAACAGACTGATATTGTCAGTTAGCTGTCAAATACAACGTGCTAAAGTTTTTTACTATCGACTAAAATTGCTTATTATAAATATAAATAGTTTGAATTATCGAACGGTTCTGATTACCAGCTATATTAAAATATATTATATTAATAGTAAAACAAAACCTATAAGTTGTTCTTAAGTTCTCTCACATTTATTTTTAAGAACTGTATTGTATAGTAGGTACATTCTTTTATTGAGACATTTCAATAAATTAAGTTAGCCTAGCACGACTTCTAAATTATTTCCTTTATAATAGTTAATTTCTTTTTACTGTCAATAATCATAAATCCATGACAGCGGCGCGCTCGTACCGGCCAAGAAAAGTATGTGGCACTGTAATAAGATGTTCAGTTGTCAAAAACCTTTGTTTCAATGTACGCGCGCACGTATTTTTGACGTATGAGGACTTGATTATTGTTTTTAGTGCCTTTGTACGTCAAGTACTATATTTTTCTGTTGTAAAGGCGAAAATATTAAGTTAGCGAATGTGCTATGCGAAAGAATTCAATACAATACGTTTTGCTATTTACATTATTTGCTTAGCGAATAGCGAATTAAGATAATATTTCGATTTAACACATGCATTAAACAATGAAAACTGTTGTTGGAGGCCGAGAATTACGTTCCTAAATAATTGTATGGAAATGGAAAGACGATCAAAAAAGTTTTATAGATTGTCTTCTGTCTGTGTGACTAAGAGTTAATATTAATAGCTGAGCGTAAAGTGGTTGATTATATTACTAAACATTTTAGAAAATTATTACCAGTCACAGAATTTCGCAGTTAAAAAATTCTGCGCGAACGTCAAATTTTGTCGTTTTTCAGATTGACCTGAAGACGACTAACAAGACCGCTGAGGAATGACGCCAGGGCTATGCGTACGTCACACGCGTCCCAGTTGTCGACGACAATAACTCGTACAAGAAATACGAAAATCACCGCATTCTCCTCGATTAAAGATCCAATGACAACGTCTTGAAACATTTTCATTATGTGTTTTCAAGTTTTGCAATTTAGTTTAGTTTAGTTTTAGTTACAATTTGGTAGAAACTTTTCCGTGATTTTTTTGATCAAATGCGTAATTGTGCAAATTTAGGAATTCTGGTTTTGAAATTGTTTAAGTCATTTCGTACTTAATATATCTTATGAGATTTTTTTAATTATAAGTTTAAGGTTATAGGATTTTCTCATACAACGACAAGGCAAGTTAGTGGCAACGAATAATCCAAAGCGGGTTTTTTTACCTTTTTTGTATTGCGATTAGTGTTCATATCAGGGAATCCGTCAGTAAGATCCAAAGACGCAACTTAACTTACTTTTTCATTTTGTTATTTAATGTTGATTTGACATGCGATGACGTGTTCAAATGATTTTTTATAGTTTTTTGTAAATATTTTTTTTGTATATTTTGTTAAATTACTTATTTTAGTGTTCATGTTTAAATTTAAATATTTTACATAAATATCACAATGCCTCAAAGAAACTAAATAAACAACGCTTCGTACAAGCGGCAACATACAATTTACGGTAATTTTTGAAAATCGTATGAAATTTGCCAGACTCGAGGTTTCTTTGAGATGAACGCCTGCATTCATGGTCCCACACTGAGAGCTGATTATGGGACTAGTGGTGTTTTAGGGTTTTGTCTTTCGATACATCAGATACGGCACAAGTCTTGACCTCAGACTAGTACAGTTTACACTCCATATAACGTCAATACAAAAACTCCGTAAAACGTCGGAAAACGATTTTCCTTAACAACTATCAATCCATAGGCGCTCGCTACAGTTATCACTGTATATATTTTACGGAAGACAAAACTTAATTTAGAATAAGGTATTAACCAAAGGTATTTGCATTTAAGTGTACCAATGTTTCAACATTGTATGTGTTAGAAAAATATAAAAAAAATCCACAGTTCCCACATTTTTTTTACCTTATATTCTGCCTCCACAGATCTTGTGCATTATTTGTTTAATTTTATATACTTACGCTTTACTCCGGTTCCCCTTGTTAATTTAAGATCTGAGATTCTATATTGAAATGACGGCTGTACTCTCGTAGGGACGTGAGGTTAGGAGTAGACGTGCGCGAAGGGTGGTATTTTTATGATTAAGACCGTATACCCAATTTTTGTCTTATTACTTTATAAAGCCAGACTGTCAAGGCTCAAGAGGAGGGGGGGGGTCATGACTCCTGGTTGCGCTCGTCGACATGCACACTATTAGTCTTTCTACTGACACCGTTAGACCTAGTGGAGCAGGACTTTCTACACGCTCCTGGCCGGCCTCGTGATACCTTAGCGAGTGTGTACAGCCGCCATAATTTCGCCTATTACGTGAACTGTGGGTTACAAAAAAATAGTTGTTGTCATTCGATGTTTAATATAATTCTTAGTATAATTTTTGAAGTCGATACCTCGGTCTGCTCAATTGTCTTTAGACTAAAACTGGACCATCGAATAAATGTAGTTTTTGCAGTATGTAAACATTCAGTGATATAAATTTGAAGACTGAAATAAATTTTCACTTAAAGGCTCAAAATGGATGTAATTCTAGTTTGAAAATAGAATTCAGATGTATCGATTTCAAAATCCACGCTTAATTAAATGACTAGCCAGTGTTGTACAAATATAAGCTAGTAATATAGGTTGTGCTGACGGACTGATGTAAGAGACTGACGGTGAGGCGTTTGACTCGGGTCATGCCATATATGGTAACCATAGGTAACGAACAATTTATATTAAATTCCGTAGGGGAAATTTGTGTATGAATTTAACACATAAACATCGCCCATTGAATTTCTAAATTTATCAATCCCGGAGGGACAATTTTGAGTCAATATTAAAATGTATTTTATATTTCTCATATATGATTAATCGAGGTCGTATTAGAATTATTTAAAACTTAATATTTACAGGGAGTGTGTGTGATTCGAGAATCGAATTTGTATACACTAGTTATTCATTTAAAATGTAGCCAAAGTTGTTAGCCGTATAATTGTGACTGATGTATTGATGTTCTTAGGAATAAGCTTCTCTTCTGCTTTTCTATGCCTTTCATGCATTAAAATTCGGGGTAGAATATTAAAAAGGCTGGGTAAAGACATATAACAAAAGACTACACCAACTTCACAAGAATGCATTTATTTCGAATACATTCGAAAAACAACGATGCCCCAAAGCCTAAATTCAAAGCTAAACCAAACAATGTTCACAGACCCCGATGTTATGGCTTTAAAAAATGTGTTTTGGTGTTCCATAGTTCCTTCAATATCAAATTCACAAATTATAACTGATGAAAGGGAAGGCTGTCACAACTTTGTAAAGCGTTACGATTACGTCACAGGGGCGGAGGGGGTTTTTGAACTACGCGAATCGGCAGATTGATTTTTTTTTATAAAACGGGGCAAACAGGCAGGAGGCTCACCTGATGTTAAGCCCATGTACACTCTCAATGCCAGAGGACTCGCGAGTGCGTTGCCGGTCTTTTAAGAATTGGTAAAAATTTCAATAATATAAACGCGATTAAAATAATAACCAAAGTTTTAGAGGCTCTCGCCATATGTATTGTGACTTAAGTGAAACTGGTCACTTGATGGTAAAGTAACGCTTTACTAAGGACAAGGGTGGGTCACAGTTAATGTTACAGCGTGTTTGTCAAAACTCCAAAACTTGCGTATTTGCTCCCTGACATCTAATTCAATCTATGTTATTAATCATATTTGCGTATTAATATGCAAATTTAATTAATAATTTATACACAGATCGGGTATAAATTCCTTTCCGGATAGTCGATTTGAGCGAAGCCGCATATATATATAATTTTCTTTAATACCACCCCTTTACGAATTAACATTTTTTAAACTGCAATGTGGAATTGAATACGGTATTAAAGAAAATTATATGTATTAAATCGGATTATGTAATACCTAAACATATATTATTAAATTCGTCTTCTGCTTATGCGCTGTGGAACTGTTGAGGTCTTATTTCTAAAGCTGTACGCATATTGCATCACCTAATCGCAGTAAGGCGGAGTTAATAAACTCGTCGAACAACTTTCACGAACTTATGTCCTGATCCACAACTTTCCCCAACCAACAAACTCTGCTCTATGTTTATTGATATTAATCAAATTTTCATATTTGTTAAACAAAGCACGTCGATTACGAATT
This sequence comes from Pieris rapae, assembly GCF_905147795.1. Taxonomy (NCBI): domain Eukaryota; kingdom Metazoa; phylum Arthropoda; class Insecta; order Lepidoptera; family Pieridae; genus Pieris; species Pieris rapae. The sequence goes on along the minus strand of NC_059534.1, from coordinate 2,925,983 downwards.
GCGCTCTGATAATAGATGTCAGTACAACGACTTATCACCAAAGACGATGATTTGTATTTAGTTTAGCCATTTATGTGCATTTTATTATTTTAATCACAATAGTACACTTTAAGAGATATCCTATACAGTTTTATTTTTGTAATCTAGAATATTTATACATTTTTGAAGACTTTATGTACCTATAGTTTTACCTAAGAAAAGTCTAGTTTGTAATTTAAAGAAAACGATCGAATCGTTATATTATTTAAGCGTTATTGTGTATTGCCATGTTAAGGACGTAATATAAAAGTTATATATCCGCACAATAGTATACCCTGATATTATTTTTCTAATAATTATGTTACACTAAGTTACTAGAGCTGAAACAATGTTAACACGAACAATTTATTTTATATAATACTTGTATGGATATTAATCTGCGCGCGATACATTTTTCCTACCTAACTATTCGAACTACTCATGTCCTTCGCTACAAACTGTTCCTGTCTTAGCAAATAAAAATGTAGTTAAATGTCTATCGTTATTCAAATATGTATTCGATGTAAAAAACCTTGTTTTATTTACTATCCCTGACCAATTTATTCAGTACAACAATTGTACAGATTATTACCTGCAGCTGAACTTCATGGGCGGTGGTATCACATAACATCAGGCGAGCCCCCTGTTTAAAAAAAATAAGAAGCAATTTATTTACCAAACTGTATGGCGTCTATCCCTTAATGTACCCAACATCATTTCTCTTGGTAATGGTGGGGTACAATAAATTGGAAACCAGACGGGTCCTACAGTTGGCCTACTACGTACTGAAAGTCTTGAAGGGTGAGTGTGCAACCCGAGTGTACTCCAAGAACTGGGGTTCTTAGTACCTGTGGGATATGTGCAACGGCGAAGGCTAGGTTATTTGCGATACCAAAGGCAAGAATCAGTCTGTTGCTATTGTTACTATGTACTACAAATATGTCGAATATTTGTTTTTTCACATAGTGAATTCACAGTACCGATATTGTGCATATTATGTGTTTAATGTTTATGTACTTTATTATATATTATTAAATAAATGTTTCTCGACATTATCGTATTGGCATAGGCTGTAAGGGTAATGTGTGTATTACTGAAATAAATAAATTTCATCACTTAAATAGTACCCAACATACTTCATAAAAGACCATTCCCGTGTAATAATAAATTCTCTCTCACATAATATATATATTATTTAGTTTCTGTCGGCATAAAGTTCCAAAAACTAAAAGTTTAACATAAATATTATTCAAGTCAAAAAAATAAAATACGTTTATTTTGGAACATAAGATCATCAAGGTATCACTTATTCCACGTCATTAAATTTGCCTGCATCGGTAAAGAAGACAGTGGGTGTAGGCTGGCGTAAAAAACTCTCGGTCCTCTTAAAAAAAGCAAATCATCAAACAATACTACAATATTCTAAACTTAATTTAGATGTACGGTTCCCTTGCATATACACGAAAACATGTTTTAGATCCAAAAACAACAGCATCGGCAAACCGGTTCATCTTCAACCTGTCTACTAAGCGTAATAATCAGGGAATCTGAGACTAAGAGAAGTGTTATACATAATATAATATAAAACTTTATTATTATTACATTCAATACGACTATGTTAGTGTTTGACAGCATATTGTTGTCTTTAATAATAATCGGCTACTGGAGCTGAGAAAATATTTTGACGTGTGTTCGACGCCTGTTCAATAATCAATATGTAATTTTTTGTATGAATTTCGATAAAATACAGCCACTTTAATGTTGCCTGACAGACAGTCCCTTGTGTACAGGCTGTTTCAGGGCAGAGGAATCAGTCACCCACGTAGTTCCGGAATGCTGTAGCTTCCAACGAACAGAAATCCTTCTAGCAGTTGGTAATTCCATGACCAACGAGAGGTATAATGGACCAAATGAGCGTCAAAGCCTGGAAACTGAGTCCATACTACTATTACATTCTTATTTAGAAAAGTTTTCTGCTTCTTGCTTATTTTGATTTAGAAGGTAATAATTAAGAGATTGTTACATAAGTTGTTTATTAAAGAAATGTACACCTGGCTTATACTGTAAGCACTACTATGAACAAATTATTAATTTTACAGAATTAATTAATTAGGACAGTGATTTTGCTACTTACTACTACTACAACGAACTTTCACATCTTTGCAAATTACATAAGTTACAATATATCATAATTTCATATGTAGCCTACAATCTGCGGCTACGAGAAGTGTGATGACGTCATAAATCCGGGCTTTCCGAGTGTTTCCGACCACCATTGTGGTCTACGGTCTAATCAGTCTTTAAACATGTCGAAGTTTCTTCCTTTCAGTGGAAGAGAGGAATCAGTGTTTTTCTAAACTCGCAGCGTTTGCCTTGTTAACCTTGTGGAGTAAGTATTGATATAATAAATAAATAAATACATAGGTTATTTGGTACCGGGTCAGTTCTCATAGGAAATCTGTTCCACTGGTTAGAGTCGAATTATTGATGTGCACTCGATAAAGTGCTAGCGACTGATGAACGATTTTATTTTGTGTTTTGCACGTGCTGCAGTAACTTTCATCGTTAGTTGGGATCATTCGTTTGTATTCACCGAGGTGTATTGAGGCAGAATTATTTTAACTGAACTGGATTGGTCCGATAAGTTCGGTATTTATTTATTTATTTAATTATAAGTAATCTAACAGCTTACTTAATATATAATATTATACAAAATACTAATACAATACACAAAGCCAAAACAGATTACACAGATTAACAAATTATGTATAAAAAAACAGAAAACATGCATTAAAAGACAAAGTTACATTTAAAAGAAAAACAAAAGAATAAAATTAAAAAACTGCAAAATTAAAAAACAGCAACAAATAATACTAAGAATTTATTAATAACTACTACTTAAAAAAATCGGAGTCTTCCCGCTTCTCCAAGTACTTCTTGACATCTCTCTTTTTGTGGTATAAACGGTAAGTTTAAGTGAGTCAAAGTTTATTTATTTGTAACAGATACCAACACTTTTTTTACTCGTAACTAGTTAACTAACTTTCGTCAGAAGCCAAAATAGTAAGTGTAGTAACAAACGAATTTTAACACATTAAACGGCTGAGGATATGTATATTCTGTGAGACAAAAGGCAACTGCGTCATCATGTTCCAAACAAACCATGGCTTGCGCTGATTTTCTGCCAATCCTTCCACAATATGTATTTGAAAACGAAAAATGGCCAAAAAAAATCTGCGAATATTATTAGTAAAGGTTCTATTGTACTGTCAGTGAAAAATCAATCAATATGTTGTTGTTCTATTTATAGGATGTAAATGATGTAGCCGATATAGTGACGGAGTTGTCGATTGGCGTGGATTGGGATAATCCCAGTAGATTTCAATCAGATTCGATGGCTGCGAATTATTTATGACATCCAGAGCTATTTGTACCTTAATACAGATATTTGTACCTTACAGATAACTGAGTTGTGTCCGCGGCAATATGGAATATCAAATGATGTCAACACATTGATTGTGAGTGGTCTAATTGAGACTTCAGTCAAGCTAACAAAGACTTATACAGTAACATGTAAAGTTAAATTAATCAAATTTTAATGAATGCATTCCGAGTTATATTTGCTGTTAATAAAAAATATATTTATTTATGTTATATTACGTATTTGAATGGTCAAAAACATCGCAGCATGCCATTGTTTGGTTTTACACTCTCTACTTTTAAAAATTACGTTTATATCCCCTATAAACCTTAGTACCTATTGACAATCGTTGCCCTAAAAGGAGCAGCAGATGGCGTTGCGCCATCAACATGATTCAATGATGGAGGTCCTTCTGGTCCCGGTAAAAGAGAAAATTTCTGCAGGACAGCAGTTGTAAACATGAAGATGTTGCATTTGGCCAGAGCGTCGCCGAGGCATCGGTGTTTCGCCAGTCCAAAGGGGAAGTAGTGATCAGGTAGACAGACTTTGCCATCTCTGATAAATCTTTCCGGTTTAAAGGAATACGGATCGGGGTACAGCTTTTCGTCCATCAAAATATTTGTGTAGTTTGAAACGACCATTGTGTCCTGAAAAAAAACGTTTAACTTTTAATTGGCTTACATCAATCACTAGACTAGATGAAAATTGTTTTGTTACAATTATTTACGTTTCTGAATAATAAAAGATAGCATTTAAATCTTTTTTGGCCCGATTTATCGTTGCATAGAGGAAGTTAAAATTAATAATTTCAATTGTGTAAGTTTGAATACTAAATAAAAGAATAAGGAATTAATAATGGTATATCTGATATATAACATTCTCGTGTCACCGTGTTTGGATTTAAACTCCTCGGATAAGGCTCGACCGAAGTTCGTGAAATTTATTGTGCATATCGGTTAGGTTATATTTACTTATTGTACTATTTTTTTTATTTTTATTTTTATAATTTTAACCTTTAAGTTATACCCTACGGTCAACCCCTAGTTTTTAATTAAACTTATTACTTGGACTCGATATAGAGAAAAATTCACCGAAAATTTAATAAAGTTTTCATTCCAGACAACCAGGTTGCACAAAAACGGTAAGAGAAGCAAAATCACATTAACGAGAGACGAAGTTGGAGGGGGCAGCTAGTAATTATATAAATTATAATTTATAGGATTTAGTTCCTACTCTGCTGGCTTCCGTGTTTGAGTGTCAGGCATACCAAAAGTTTAATTTGGGTTGATTGTAAAGATAAAAGGCACATACACCTAATTACATAATCTAAACAAAAGCATAAATATCTGCCCCGTCAGAAGGTGCGGTCAAAAATCCTAAATTTATGACAAGTTCTCAAAAAGAGATTGAAGAACTGTTGATAAAATGTTCACCACGATTTTATTAGTCAAGAATTCACAAGATGCTTGTAAGGAGCTATTAAAATGTAAAATTAGAATCATTTCATTTAATGTATATTTCTTTTTTTCTGACGTTCATAAGTGTACATTATGTTACCTATATGAATAAATGATTTTTGTTTTGTTTGTAAATACCTAACTACCTAATAATAATACCTTTGGAATTCGGTAACCAGCTAAGGTGGTGTCCTGCATAGCACGATGAGGAACACCAAATGTTCGTCCCATGAAATGACGAACGCTCTCGTGGACGATAGCTTCGTTGTATGGCATGCTGAAATATTAAGTAATACTTAATATATGTAAACGATATTTCGGATACTTTTTTTTACTAAAAATCTATGGAACTGAGTACGTTTTTCACCAATAGATGGTTTTGATCGAGGAAGTCTGAAATATCGGTTTTGAATAAATTGACTATAACATAACTTGTTTTTATGTAACCCCTGGCAGGAGCCTCACCAGGTGTTAAGTGATTAACGCATACACAAACACATTGCCACAGGACTCGAAATGATTACTGCTAAAAAGGTATCATATAATTGCTAAAACACAACACCTATTCAGCATCTAGGTAATTACTAAACTAAGCTCGGTATACATATTTAAATTTGTTTCATGTGCAAATAACTGTGAATAATCTTTGAGTACAAGAAAGAAAAACTTACAGACTGTGAAGACTTACAAATAAGAACTTAAAACATATCGCATTTCAGAAGAAAGTAACAATAGTCTTATAAGTGTTTGAATAGCTTATTGGTACAATATATATTTTTTAGAATCGAAGGCACAAATATTATTGTAAAGTTTTCAAAGGCATTAGGAACTTTATGAATAAAAATAAACTATTCTTTGAAAGCTTCTTAGAGAATGGTTTTTGAAATAATGAAGTAAAATCTTCGTGTAAAAGCAACATATTTTAACAACTAAATAATTGTAAGTGTACACATAAGACATTCAGCATTTTCTATATTGTTTTTATTAGATTTAGATATATAAATATATAGTGTTGGCCCACTACGTACTGAAAGTCTTGAGGGGTGTAGTATGTAACCCGAGTGTACTCAAGAACTGGGTTTCTTAGTACCTATGGGATATGTGCGATGGCGAAGGCCTAGGTTATGTGCGATACCAAAGACAAGAATCAGTCTGTTGCACAGATCTCCGTTATCCAGGACAACTATCACACTATCGATATATTTGTATTTTCTGAATTCACAGTAGCGATATTGTGTATATTATGTATTTAATTTTATATAACATGTACTTAGTTATATTTTATATTTTTTTCTAGAAATTATCGTATTGGCATAGGCTGTAAGGACCATGTGTGTATTTCTGTTATAAATAAATAAAAAAAATATATTAAAAAAAATGTAATAATCGATGTTGGGAATAATAATGATGTGGAATAAATAAATAAATAAACACGGAATTATTGGTTTACTTACTTCAGCTTATCCTCTAAGGTGGGACGTCGATCCCTACCAACAACTTGATCAATTTCTTCCTGAGCTTTTCTTTGCACCTCTTGATTTCTAACCAAGTAGCTAAAGCAAAAGCTCATACTTTTTGCTGTCGTTTCAGTACCAGCCATAAACATATCCATGCACATTGCAACCAACTGCCCCTCTGAGTAGGTTGGCTTATCGCCAGGTTGGTTCAACACTCTTATGTAGACGTCCATGAAGTCTTTATCCTCGTTACTTGGATGGAATCGTTCTTTGTGGGTTGCTATTTCATCTCTCAAAAATGCCCACAGACGCTCGTGTATTGCTACGAAGTCTTTATACCCAGATGCCTTCGGGGCAATCACACTCAGTATAGGAAAATGACTGAATGCACAACCAACCATATCAATAGCAGCGAACAATTCAAATAAGAGGTCCTGAAGCTTCACCATCCGCGGATCGTCTGGTTCATAACGAAGGCCAGCCATCATTGTCCATAGGGTGTTTAAAATGTACGTGTTGAAAAAGTTGTGCATGTAAAGCTCTGCGGAGGTTTTGTCTCCTATTGCTTTTGACAGATCCTTAACTAGATGTCTGGCTTCAGAAAATGATATTTCAGACATACCCTTTCGACCGAAACCGAATTCTTTCAAATGTTTAATAAGGAAGCGCCTCTGTTCTTTCCATAGATCACCATCAGTTAACATAACACCTTTTCTTTCACCCCATGTTCGTGTTTGATAAAATATTCCTTTTGGGCGTCCATCGATGTCTTCGTTGTAAAGCATTTCTTTATTTGCCTCCAGACTGTTTACCAACACGATTCGGTCCTTACCAATTTTGATTCCTACAACGGAACCATCATCTGAGTACTTATCCGTTACTTCTTGTATACATTTATAAAGATAACCACATTTATCTCTGATCCTTTGTATTTCATGTGCACAGCCAAGTATTGGTAGCCATCTTGGACCAGGCGGAAACTTGGGTGGTTTGACAGTGTCTAAGTAGAGGATTAGAACAATGATAGCGATGACGACTAAAATTGTTAACCACATCTGCAACAAAAATCAGACTATTATAAGCTTTGTATATTTCTTGCATGATAAAGGATACTATAATTAATTAAAATAAATTATAACAAACTAAATTTAATTATTTTAAAAACTGGTGTAAGTTTAAATCTTAAGATAGGATACACCGATCCGACCTATCAATGTATGTATCGATACAAGCTATCCATGGACGATCGGATGGGCATAAATGGACACACCTTTCTCAATATTTGGTTCAAGTAGGCAATCTCGGATGGGCTGAGATAGGTTATTGGGTTTGGAAGTTAAACATATATATTGACCAATCAACCGCGGGAAATAATAATTAGGTAGGAACTTATTCAGAAACAACGTCATCGGGTGTTATGACTATCGGTTTTACGACCAAATATGAGTAGTTCCTTTGATGTCGCTATAATAGATTTTGACTGTAACATAAACTACGTGTTCAATTGTTTTTTGAAGGTAATGTTTTCAAAGGGTAATTTCCAATGATTATACCATCTACGATAATTCCAAGTATAACAATGAAATCACAAGACTCTAACCTTCATGTCGAATGATTTCTCTCTAATCAAGTATTTATGTTTAAACATGCGATTTGGTATAATTTGCAGTTTAATATAACGTAAGTAAATGTTATCTGATAAATTATACTAGAATTAAAAAAAATAGGTGTTTTACTTTAACACTAATGTGTTTAAGTGCCGTAACTTTGGATCACTGGCACACACACATGATCACAAAAAAATTACGTATCGAATCAAAAAACGACTACAAAGATTTATTGCTAACTAAAGTATACAAATTGTGTTGTTTGTTTGTTCCCTTTTGTAAATCTTTTTGTTATATAATGTATCATGTATTCCATCTGTGGCTATGTTCTCGGTGTATTTGTTTGCTATTATATGTATTTTGTGTTAGCTGTAGGAGTACAAAATAAATAAATAAATCCTATAAACTCCCAGTATAGTATTATACTACAACGGGAAAAATAGGGAGGTGTTACACCTTTATCGAACATCAATAATCTAGATTGAATTGAAAATTTACGAATTAAAACATGATTAACCTACATTTTCCTTAGAACTACTGACGACTCGCTTCGATGGGTAGGAAAGTAAGGTGCGTAAGAACCGGTAACGTATGAACCGGTAACTACAATGAATATTTATATTTGGGTTGTGGGGAAATGGCGAAAGCATTGCCGTGCTCAGCTCTGAGTTTTAAAGCCTAATGGTCTAAGAGCCCGTGGGAGGTCGTCCTTCACCGATCTGATAACCAGATGAGACGTATTTTTTTATTAAATATTTTTTATAAACAAATATGCCTATAATTGCTTGCCTATCGAAAAGTGGTACTGGCTATTTTTTAAAAAAATAACTTTTATCGATTTTTTTTCATCACCTTCATCCTTTTGATAACCAAATGTAATTTATTTGACTGAAAGTCTTTGATACACAGAATATGCCTAGATAAGTTAGCAGATCGATGGAGTCACCTATTTTGACTTACCTGTTTACACCTGTTTGCCAGTTATACACTGAAATGAGTAGGCAAGCATACCTAGGCCCTTGAGATGGGCCCTCAGGATTCGCCAGGCATTCTCCTGAACACTGCGGAGTTAGCGTTTGTTAGCGCTACCCCTAATTTTGTTAGTTATAAGCTCATATTTAAACGATTAAACCCGTTTCAAACAAAGTGTTTAATTTAACATATGTTTGAACATATATCGCCACCGAACTTGCCTTAACCCTTGCCTTTGAAAAGGATGAGACCATTCAAATTAGTATTCACATTAGTCTGAAGTGCTAAACTGTAAAGAAAAATAGTACAAAAGAACAGAGTGTTAATAGAGACTGTAAGTGTTTTTTGACAGTTTCTTGTTTTAAATAACGTTTTTAGTTTTGAATTACTGATTAATACTTAACTTAATATTTTTTTGTATTTTTTGGTATTTTTATTCGTTCATTGGTAAAAACAAATACAAAATACATTTTTTAATGAGACAAGCACTTAGAGGCAAACATGGCATTCATGAAAAGCACATACAAATATCAATCGAAACAAATATTAATCATATCAAATTATATTTGCCAGAAACTAGCAGGCAGCAATCAATTTCTACGCAGTTCAATTTCGATTCTTTTAAAGAGCCATTCGAACTTCAAATATTGGATGCAAGATTGGATAAGGGCTTGAACAAAATTACTGTGCGACTAACGTCAAACGAACTTGTGTGAATATAGTCAAGTGGCAGTTCGTTTTATTCAGTGGCTCCCAGGTGATATTGCCTCACACTCATGGGATGGAGTATGCACAATGGGAGAAGTTTAATGTCACGACAACAATATAAATATCATAACTAGCTGCCTAGTCCAGCTTTTGAGTACATATCAACATGGAACATTTTGCTATGCTACCCGAGAGATTGTTCGGTTGCCGGAAAGAAAACATTATAGGTTTTCTGTGAATTATTCTATATAGACCTCAGAGTTCATGTAATTATGCTTATAAGGAACATATAAAAATTAGAGGTTAATTGTAGTGGGATGAAAATTATGAGTGAATTATTGTGCTGAACACCCCTTATCGCTTAAGGGTTCGAAAGAAAGATAGTAGCCGATTCTCAGACATAATAAATTTCGTAAGAATCGGTTGAGCCGTTTCGGAGGAGTATGGGAACTAACATTGTGACGAGAATTTTATATATATAGTGATATTCTATACAATGAAAAGGGATTATTAAAATTTGTTGAGAATCTGTTGTACTTTTTTCGTTTTATTAACCATTCAATTAAGAAGGACCATTTAGGACTGCGTTTATTTTGAGTGGGTTTCAACTCAGTTACTGGATAGGGGCAGTCAATATGAACGCTTATACATATAATCGTACTTTATTATATACCATGATAAAATATTAGTATGTAATATATAAAGGACAGAAGGCGCTCATATACTACATATAAATGACAGTCTCGCGAGTGCGTTGCCGACCTGATTACAGTTTAATATGCTCCTTTGAAGTCATTTTTTTTGGAAGACTGGAAGAGCCTTTGATAGATATGTCTATTTTTATTTAATCACTTGCTCCACAGTGTGGTTAATACAGAACCTTATTTCTTTTTTAAATCCCGCGTTATGTAACGTAATTTGACCTCAAATTATATTATATACCGTCTTATATACATTACAGTAAATGTAATCATATATGCAATAAATATTACATGTACGAGGACCTGTCTTTCTAGAACGAATCGAACATTTGTGGTAAAACTACTATAAGGACTAAGTATATTTAATAATAGTTAGTTTTTTTTTAATTTCCGTTCAATACTACAAAGATGTTGTCTCCAATATGTGGTTCGGTCAATTGAGATAAAAAAGAAAGTGACTCGCCTCAATTAGGTGTTGTTTTATTTTATCCAACTAAGCCAGGAGCAGTTAATTTGGTTTTTTTTTTCTTGTTTAGTTGTTTGTTTGTTGTTATTCATTCCTTGCTGGTTAATAGAAATAAGTGTAAACAGACTATGCTGGTATATCAAATAAAACTCTCCCATACAAATAATGAAGGCATCCAATATCTAAAATCGTTTTGGATTTTTAATAATACCTTTATTGAAGTCGATTAACACGAACTCTTACTTACTCTGTATATTACCTAATACAGACTGTATCCACGTTTCTAAATATACTGAAATAATACCAATGTTCATGTAGATTTTTCTATTGCTCCCAATATAGAGTCTAATGCCAAATATCTAACGTGATAAAACATGAAATATTTCAAGCCAAAAGTCTTAACCGAAAACCGAGTTAATACACATTAAAATTAATAAAAACGTCATTATTTCTCTCCGCGAACAAAGTCGCGTATATTATATAAAATTCAAAAATATACAATATATGTTTCGCGAAGAGAAATTTTCTGTTACACTGTTTAACTATATGTTGACACACTTTCACTCTCATTATAGGTAGTACATAATATCATTCGCCGCTTGCGCAATAAGCATTACATAGATCGCAAAATAAATATATTCTATACATACCTTTATATCACTGTTTTGGTGAACCAAAATATATATGCGCGAATACGTGAACTTCTACGATTGTCAGATTCGCGAGTGTGGCCCGACACTGAAAAGAAGGGGAAAGACAAGTTTTTAGTGTATTACTTTTACTTCTAAGCGGTTTATGCTGTCAAAAAAAGCGATTCCAGATGCTGCGTATTTCTTTTTAATTGAGCTAAGAACGAGTATATTTTAATTTAATGTCAGATAAAAGCGTTATGGAGGGATGAGGAATTGTGGTTCTAAGTATTTTCTATTTTTAGTTTATTTATAAAATATATTTATATATTTTTGTAATATTATTTTATTTAAAATAACTAAGGGTCAAGTGAGATTTTAAATTTTTACGCGCAATCTTGTGGTTTAGCTGAACATTAAAATAAAGTGTAAAGGCGACTTATATAATAACTTCACAGTAAAATTATTGTCAATGGAATTATTTAAGCGCTACCTAGTGCGGTTGCATGACAACAACAAAGTAACGTATGATGGGGGTTTATGAGTGAGCAAGTTTAAAACACAAGTAGACGCCAGGTGGCGTTATTTTTAATCAAATGTTGCCATCTAGATTGAATAAATATATTTTCTTAACAATGTGTTCAATCTAAAATTACCGAATGATAAACACACGCTCAAACTCAATATACACCTATGTCAATCCATTTTTTACTTTCTGAGATAGAAATCTTAATCCAAAATTTAGTAAAAGTGTTTCAATAACCAATCGACGAATAGTAATAGCAATCTGTCGATACAATCTATCCAGTAGGTCGGTCGGATCGGTGTATGTGGAGTCCAATCTGGATTTTAACTTACACGAGTTTTTTTAAATAAATAAAAAGCTTTTCAATATGTTTTAAATATATACATGTATATATTAATATTACTTCTTCGGTTTTATTTACTTTATATGGTTTATATTAACTATCAAATATGAGTGTAAAGAGCGAAGAGTTTGCAATCTATTCGTTGCCAATAATGGATTGTCTTCGTATGGTTTGGTAATAGAAATGCAGATAGGAGTTCGATCGACTGTCTCGGTCTGATCTCAGATTGTTTTTAATCTGAGATCACGGGACAGTATAGCAAAATGTTCCATGTTGGTATGTACTTAAAGATAGGTTAAGGAAAATTACATTCAGGAAAAAGTTCGTAGCAGCTAGTTACCTATAATTGTCGTAAATCATAATATTTAATATTACTAGCAAACTCCGCCAAGCGTTGCTGTGGATAAGGTTGTTGTTATTACATAGTAGTAAACTATTCAAGGGAAACGGTAGGAGAACCTATGTGAAAGCTGTCTGTGTCTGTGAAACGTTGGTAATTTTAACACAGCGCCATCTGCTAGAATTGTATCAAACAATAAACAAATAATTTGCAATAAAATAAAATTGCGACTATAATTAAAGATCTCAGCTATCCTATCTCTTGAGTTGGACCAGACTGCTCACGGTGTGCCAATTTAATTTAAAATCGGTTAAATAGTTTAGACAAACATCGTGACAGGAGATTTAAATAAGTATATCAAGATATACATAACAATACCGCTTCTGTGAACTCTGCGAAAATATACATATTTCGATAAGATCGGCGACAGCATTCAGTACAACGCCTTTGTTAACGAGGATCTGTGCCACAGACAGATTATCTACAGGACACTATCGCATAAGTGGAAATAAGCTTAAAAATACTACAGCTTAATATAAATTTTAATGTTTTTAATTATGTTTTTATACTAATAGTTGTACATTTACCCTACAATAACGAGCAATTACCTCAAATAACCCGAAAGTGCATTTTACAGATTGAGAGGTCAAGCTTTTGACCTGAATTTTAACGTTTATTTCTGCATTTTTTGACCTCGTTGAATCTAAAAAACAAATTAATTTTAAATACATTTGGCTCGAACTCTATAATTACTTTTTACAATTTAATTATTTTTTAAATCCTAAATTCACTCAGATTCACACTTTGTCAGTTCGTTTCAGCTTATCGACGTCCACAGGACATAGGCTCTTCCCTAGATTTCGAGTACGATTGATTCCCCGCACTGCAAATATGTACCGAAATCTATTACAGTACCTACTACAATACATGTTATTGCTCCGTGCTCTGAGCACTAGAGTTAAAACAATTTCGTCACAACCTGTCAGTCATTACTAAAGTTTTATTATTATGATCGTGGTGGAGGTTCGTTCGTTCTTTTTATGTGTGCATTTTTACGCGCTCGTGAATTATGTGCATTAGAATCAAAAAGTCGATGGCATGGGTCAAAACAGAAGACATTCTTTTCAATTTTTCGCAACAGTAAGTTCAAGAAAGAGAATGTGACTGCATGAAATTCAATCTAGCATACATTCAATATGGCTAATAAATAATATTATGTTGTTATCACTAAAGAACATGGCAAGTGGGCGGAGATGTCATTGATCCTTTGGAAGATGGGACAGGCTTTGGAATGTGATGATACTTTAACACGCACAAAAAGCAAACACGCTGTGGTGGCCGCACAGTAGGTGGAAAATATCAAACGGCTGAAATATAAGAAACTTTTCTGCAACTTTAAATAAATAAAAATAAAATACGTTTATTTTGGAACATAAGATCATCAAGGTATCACTTATTCCACGTCATTAAATTCGAACCTGTAGGCATCCCTACTCATCGGCAAAGAAGACAGATGGTGGAGGCCGAGAGAAAAAGCCGGCGTAAACTCTCGGTACACTTTGATTTTGTGCCATTTGGAGTGGACACTCTTGGGCCGGGGTTAAATCGCCTCACTCATCGAATAAGTATCGCAATACAAAAAGGAAATGCTGCCAGCTTTAAAGGTACAAAGGAAGAAAACTTTTTAAATTTGTTTTAATATACTTCTAATCAAATTAGTTTTATAATTTATATGTAGGTTAAAAAAAATTATTACTGTATATTTGATTGTTAGGACTTAATTGTCTACAACACTAGTAAATATTTAAACTAAGGTAATGTTCATTAGCTGTCTATGACGTGTTCCACTATGTTTGCCAATATAATGTCTTGTCTATTAATAAAAATAAAGGAATATGTCAGGCCTTTTTAAAGCTAACAGCTACGATACGTTTTCGATCCAGGATTGTGTGTATTCAGCGCGAAGTCTCTACTTAGAACTTATGAATCTAATCAATAAAGCTCACAGCTTCAAGCTTCCCACAAATCAAATAATATCAATTGTAATTTCAATTGCTTTGTCTCAAGCTTAATAATCGATATGTCTATAATCCTGAAGAAAAGAGGCTTTACTCCAGAGTTAGAATTAATCCTAATTCGCTACATGCATCCTTAGAGCACTTAATTAGCGAGGATCATAATTAAATTATTAATGCTAAAAGCTCCTCTGATGGAAAATTGCATGTGTGAGGTATTATTATTTATTAATACTTGGTTGCAATAAGATAATAAACTTGACAAAATCAAATGAGACCATTGTTAAAATAAAAATGTATATATTATAAATTAGATAAGGTAAGCGACAACTGCAAAATATATATTACTTATAGTTATTTACGCAAAACTAATACAGGAACAAAAAATAAAAATAAAAAGGACACATAAAAAATAAAATATGCACATATATCACGACAATTCTAGATCAGTCTCACGTCACTTAGTGCCAAAGTTTGGGATACGATGTGGACAGGTAATGTTTGTACAATAGAGATAAGAAAGATAGAGAAGGAGCTAAGCGAATAGGGAGAGGAAGTGAATTCCATAGCCTCGCTGCAGAGACCTTAAATGATTTACCAAGATATGATGAGTTATGAGATGGGATTTCAAGCAAATAGTTTTCGGAAGAGCAATGCTATAGCTGGAGCTTTGGAGCTGCCAAAAAACTAAAAAATAGGAAGGAGTTTTAGGGTTGGTATTTCTTCCTAATTATGATGATAAAAATGTTTTTAGGCGTCACGCAGGCAAAATCTAGTAGATAAAGGTTAACACAACAAAACACTTACTTTTTACTCAGATCAAACGGACCAGACTTTTTGTCTAAGGCCTTTGAGCTCATTACAACCTTCGCTAGATTTTGAAAAAATAAATAAATATTTGATATATCTAGGGTAGTCATCGCAGCCCAAATATATATTTATTTTGGTGTTATCAATCGTTTTTGGTAGAACTAAAGACCTACTTAGAAATAATATCAATTTTGGAAGTAATTTAATTGAGTCTGTTAAGTTACCGACATACGGCTGTCTGTATATAAACCTCATACGTTTGTGACATAAAATTGGGCGACATCAACTCACAGGGGGCCTACAATGATCTTTCTTAAAGAATCCAGTTGATATGCTAAGTTTACGTTCCTAAATTCAATATCATATTTTCTTATCATACCTCCTATAAACTACAAAGTATCGGCAACGCAAGACCGACCGAAAGAACGATATCTTTGTTTCTGGTTTCAATGTAAGTTCTGGAATTTTACTGTCCAACTTGCTTCGACAGATAACACTATAATACAAAAAGTCATTATGTTAAAGTACTAATAATTTATTTTTAACTACGGACGAGGACTTTTTGAAGGCTTGACTTGTTTACGCTATCGCAGTATATGGTTAAAGGGTGTCTTGAGAATATCCTCAGCGCAAATTTACCGCATAATGAGCATACCCCACCTTCACGTACTTACCCTCACTCTTACACCATCACACAATACAACCAAATTATGTACCATATTGTTAAATGTGTTGAATAATTTTTTATTTGTTTCCTTTTGTTATTTTTTTACCTTTTTCAAGCTAAATATGTTATGTATTCCATTTGTATTATATTTTCAGTGTATCTGTTTGTTATTATATATTTATTATATATTTCGTTTGTTATTATATTAAATTAAGTACTTACATAAAATATTTAGTTAATTATTTAAGTAACGTAAAAACTTTACGTTTAATAAATAAAATAAACGTAAAGTTTCCTGGTACAATCTTGATAGTAACTATCAATATATATATTTTCGATAGATACAAATACAGTTAAACAAAAAGTAGCTTATTTAAATTCACTTGTTCTGTCATAGTTTGAAGGCGCAAAAAAATATTATGATCCTGCCGAGGGGTCATGGGACGAATTTCATACAATTTGAGTGAACGAAATCTGAATACCACTGAGGTCACGTGGAAAGTAAACTGTTATGTACGTATATATTCGAATATATCTGACATCGATGTCATGGTATGTATATATGAATTTTTGACATCGAAGTCATGGTATGAATATATGAATTTATGACATCCAAGTCATGGTATGAATATATGAATTTATGACATTGATGTCATGGTATGTATATATGAATTTTTGACATCGAAGTCATGGTATGAATATATGAATTTTTGACATCGAAGTCATGGTATGTATATATGAATTTTTGACATCGACGTCATGGTATGAATATATAAATTTATGACATCGATGTCATGGTATGAATCAAATCAAATCAAATAAAAAATCATTTATTCATATAGGTAACATACTGTACACTTATGAACGACAAAAAAAAGAAATATTAAATGATTCTAACTTTACATTTACTGCCAGTTCTCAACTAGGCTAAGAGAATAAGCGACGCATCTCAGTTATCAATAGGCTTGCAATAAGAGCTCATGGTAGGCCCCCGAATCTGTAAAAATACAAAGAGAGTTATTATTATCAAATGTTATCATTATTATTATTAGCATATGCTTCACACTCCCTTACTAACATGTCATTAAATGTTAAAACTGTTTTTTAATCTGGGTTCGGATTCAGATTCATTTCCTCCCATAAGAAGATGATGGAGATGGGTTTTAGTAAGGGTCTACTGCAGACTACCTCTCAGAACCCCACACACGCATTGATAACTATTATCAATAATTAAAAATTAGGAGTGATACAAGTCAATCCAAGCTCAGGATTAAATTCAGCCACCCTCGTAGGACGAATTGAATTGACAAAGAATTCAGGCAGTTTACATTTCTTATATTTAGAATATAACAAGCAGACTCGGCCAACCGGTGCTGTGGCTAAGGTTTTTATTATATTTAATAGTAGTAAGTTATTCAAGGAAAACTAATGTGATAGGTAGATAGCCTATGTGAAACGTTGGTACTTTTAACACAGCGCCATCTGTAAGAATTGTATCAAATAGTAAATTAATAATTTGGAATAAAATAAAATTGCGAATATAATTAAAGATCTAAGCTATCCTATCTCTTAAGTTGGACCAGACTAATGTGCCAATTTTATTTAAAATGGGTTAAGTAGTTTAGGAGTCCATTGCGGACAAACATCGTGACAGGAGATTTATATATATACATATGATATAGAAGTGTGATTTTGATATAGATTTTTAACAGACTAAGAATTAAAACGGCTAGCCAATTATTATTTAATCGTTTTGTCAAAGTTTTGCAGATATAAAACAGCTTTTTTGTGTTCATAACATCTTGATTAATTTTTTAAATATTGTATTTGTACTGAATTATTAATCATTAATTGCGTATAGTGCAACTGCGTAATAAGCCAATAAAATTTTCTACAGCACCGTAATAAATCGTTTATCGAAAGCAATGTTTACAGGTGCACTATAACCTAAATTACATAGTTCATTGCCCTTTTCCTTAGTTCCTATTCTTCTTATAGTGCCACATCCTTGCGAAGGTTGATCATCATGACTAGTTTAATTTTGGATGCCGATGACATGGTGCTTTGGTCAAACTAATGTCTTTTCAAATTTTTCAACCAAGACGTGCGTCTGCGGCCAGGTCTCGTTCTGCCTGTCACCTTGCCTTGCCTCACATTATTGAACTCCTTGACACCATGGGCTAAGCGAGAAGACTGAAAAGCACAAAACCACTTGAACTAGTGATTCATGTACGTAAATATCAAGTGCTAAAGAGTGTTTGTAAAATAGAACACAAGAACAAAGTGTCCTTTTTAGTAAATTAGTTTAGACTTAAATTACTTATTAGTCTTAAGTAAGGCTAGATCGTAATGTTCCATGAAGTGAAGACACATGTATATAGAAAAAAACCCTGCCTTGTATCAGTTGAAGGAGGTCGTATTGTTTGGTATTATGTAAAACGTCTCCGAACGTTAAGTTATAAATCTTATATATACAATCTAATAAATATTCTTAATATACTATCGCCGTTCTCCCGGCGTTAACTCATTTGCTGGGTCCAAATCAACCAGTGGCGGATTTACCATCTGAGTGGACAGGAACCTAGAGTGACAAATTTGGGAAGCGCTTGTTTTTGCTACTACTTAGACAGCAAACAGATTTAAATGTTTTACAGTTAAAAGTCGCTGGAAATTTTGCCGAGGTGACAAGTGAGAAGAGTCATCTCTCCTCTCACTTGTCATTGCACATTTGGTGAAGCAAACTTCCATATTCTAGACTATAGCAGCTACCTTTGCGCCCCCACCTCAGTTATAAGTGAAAAGAGCGTAATTGCAGGAAATTAGTATTTCCTTCTTCCCCCTATCAACTTATATATGTCAGTCCTACTTGGAGGCTGCAAACTGGATGGTTTGTGTATAATTTTGTGCTTAAGAAGCATTGAATTGAATGATTTTGTAAATCCGACTGATGGCTACTAAATTCACTTACAATTACCATGACTTATGTTGTATACTGACCCGACGAACTTTGTAGCGTCTAGCAGTCAATAAATGTCATGTTGCAGATTAACTGAGCCTAATTTATGATAATGACATTTTGTATATGTCATGTTTTTACACTGACATTTAGACACAAAATAATTTTCGAAACGTATGCCTATATATATCCAAATCCTATCACTAAATAAATTCAAAGCTCTCCGTAAAGTTAATTAATAAAGCATTTTATAAATTTGAAGATGGATTTGCTCCAATTCAAACAAATTGTATGACTTGAAACTTAGCGATTAAAAAAGAGTGGCGGAGAGTTTCTTGCCAGTTCTTCTTGCCCGCTTACACGAACAGTTAGTAAATGAAAATTTATAATTAACTTTACTTCTTTTCTGACGTTCATAAGTTCTCGTTTACCTATACGAATGTAGTTATTACTATTTGACAACAGAATTATGTACATACATATCCTTTTCACTGACATTTTTTTATATATGCCATTATGCGAATGCTATGGTATCGTATCGATGGGATGAACATTAATTGTTTTTCAGTTATCTCGAAGCTGTCAAGCAATGAATGAATATGAATATTTTGTATCTTAATTTTATTTGAAATTTTTCTAAAATTTCTCACTATGACGAAGGAGCACTAGTTCTCGTGTATAAAGACTAAGAAGACCTAAGACTTTTAAGGTAACTCTAAGTTATGTAGAGTTATTTTAAAAGTCTTAGTTAACACACCTAAATCCCAATTCACACATTTCAGTGAAGCCACAGTTCCGAAACAGTACCGGCACAGAAATATTTTTTCATACATTATCTATGAACGCATCCCCATTGAATTACTGACACAAAAGGTACTGTATCACTGATACTGAATTGATCGATGAGCCTCCTGCCCGTTTGCCCGCTGTTCTTTAAAAAAAAAACGTTTTCAGTAACGACATATTCTATTTTGTACCATCACTGCGATATCCCCGAAAAGAGCTAACGAAGTCATTCCGGCCTCTAAGTTAATCTAGGTTAGTCTTAGGTTTCGGGCCAGTGGTTGGACTGGTCAAAAATCCTGGTTGAAAAAATGGTTAGCTTGGATACAAATTAAATCTAGGCCGTTTAGCGAAAACAACTTTTTTTTGAGAACTTTGTGAGACCAGCCAACATTATTTTTACTTTATTAAAGTAAGTAGATAGCAAAAATAACATTTGTTTTAATTTATTGTACGGTTACCAAACGTTAAAAATAAAATATAATACACCATTTGATAGAATGAAAAATAATATGTAATAATAAAAAAACTAAAAAAAAAATATTTAATTTATTTAGTAGTATGTAGAAGGCTTCAGTGTGCAACTCTCATCACTAAGGTCGTATGTTCGATCCCCTGCTGTGCATGAATGGACTTTCTGTCTTTGTGCGCATTTAATATTTTCTCGAACGTGAATTGGAAACCCCGCAAAGACAAAGCTGCTCCGTCTATTGTCCATAGATTTTTATGTCATTTTTATGTGTTCGCATTCATATCACAGTAGCGATATTGTCTATATTATGAATTTAATATTATGTATATATTTTTGATAGTATCGTATTGGGTTCGTACTGTAAGAATAATGAATGTATTGTAATGAATTTAAGATTACTTGTTATTATTTTACAAATTTATTATTTAAATCACGTTTATTTTTAAATAATATTTATATTCAATTTACAAGCTACTTTATTTTGATGATTGTGCTTGATTCACGATGCATAACGAATTTATGATTATATGTTATTACTTTACAATTTTATTATGTTTATAATTAATTGTATATTGTATTTGTTTAATATGTTTTACTCGATGTAAGTTAGTTGATTGATTCGATACCGACAGTTACAAACATAATGACGGGTAGTCTTGATACGATCTAAAATAAGACGTGAGGGTATTCAGACCGATCCGCTTGATAAGTACCTACGGACGTAAATTGGAAGCTGTGTGGTTGTTTAAGAATAAGAAGTGTTGGAAATATACTTAATTATGGTTGTAACAAAGCAGGCGTTTATTATTATACACCGAGAATCGGTGTATTTATATAAATAAATACATAATTTTAGTATTTCATCTCTTGAAAGAACGCAGCGCGCCTAATGTTTTTCAAACAAAAATTATTATTACTTTTCTATTACGATTGACAAATGATCAGGTTTTCATTTGTAAACAATGAATTTGTAAAAATACTTATTAAGTATAGTTTCATTTTTTTACTGAGGTAATTGGCGTTTGATATCTGTGCCATATACTATCGAGGATATCAGCGATCTAGTTCTAATACTAGAATTTAAGACAGATAATGTTGTTGTACTTGAATATTTTAAGAATTATAAATAATTCGTAAAAATCTAGATGTTTGTGTCGACAGGCATAGTAGTAGAAAGTGGAGCCATCTTGGTTAGATGTTTTAGCGAGTTCATGAAATTACTAAAATGTGTAAAGTTTTAACTATTACCAGAACCGGATCGGATTAATACCTGCGGCTGAGTTTCATGATCGAAAGTCGAGGCAGAATATTCTATCCGTCCTATCACCTCGACGAGTGACGATCCACGATTTAGTGTTTAAGGATAGAGTCTTTAAGAAAAGAGCGTATACATTTTTAAAAACTGGTATCGCATCTATTAACGGCATGTTCTGTAAAAAAATTAACAATATCACAATACATTTTTTTTATTAATAAATCAGTTGAGTATTGTGACTTAACTACACTGGAGTATCTTTAGTTATATTAACAATAGCTCATACTAAGCTAGTTAATATTAACATATTTATGTTTTAGGTATATGTTACCAATATTTAACTATAAACAGTTTTATTGCAAAAAGATAGGAAAGATTCGCTGGCATTCAATAAAGATTCAAACCGTCAAAAGCACGCACACGCACGCCATTACTACTATGGCTCGTGGAATTTCATAAAATAGTGATGTACCATATAGGCAATATTAGTACGTTCAATACTCGCACTAATATCATCATACTGTTAAATACAACATAATATTAAACAACATATTATGCTTTCAAATTATATGCTAGCATTTTGTCATGTATGTATATCATATATATGTAATGATAGTATGAAGGGTAGTTTGAATAAATATTTATTGTGATAGAATCCACGATTGAGTGATATTAGTCAAAATTCTGCCACTACAATTCAAGTATAATATATTGATATCAGTGTCGTTGAAATAAACCTTTTAAATCGATCAACAAAAGTACAACGTAAATTCAAATATCTGAAGGATTTAATAGAGTGAAATTGTAGAAGATTACACAGTCTTAGATACATATAAAAATCCAGAGAATTGTTATATGAAAAGTATCTATTCTACTTACTAGCAAGTATTGATAATGTAAAAAATACGCGCGTCTCCTACACAACGCCGCGGTCGTTTAGAACTTCCCTAGTCATACTTAATCAGTTGTGCGCGTGCTGCCGCAGTAGATAGACGTGTGGTGTATTGTTATTTTTCGTGTCGCGATTATATGTAACGACGATGGATGTCCTACCGAGCGGTAACCTGTTCCGCGAACTGCAGGACGTGACTGACACGGGATACTTTGAGTGGAAATCCCTCGAGGATTATTGGGAACAGGTGAGTTGCTGAGCGTCTTTTCATTTGTCATAGCATGCTAAGCGAACGATGGCTGGCGCATTATTGTTCTACCATTTAGGATCTTCTGTAGGACACTGTCGCGCTTGCGTGAGACCGTAAAGCGGTCGATTTCCACGAATCTTCAAGTTAACTTAGTTCTCTTTGAACTTGGATTAGTTTTAAGATATTTTTTACGTTGTTTGTAGCGCTGATCGCGCGGTGCGGACCGGCATGCTTACGGCATTACTAAAAATATCCTAGCTATGTTTCGTATTTTCTGTTTATCTCTGTTGCGGCTTTATAATCCCACTACCATGACTACTCATATTAAGTACTACTGTGGTAGTCTAATTAAGCAACAAGTTGGACGTTGTTTTTCTAAAAGGCAATTTAATTTAAAAGGATAAATATTACTTTTACCTAATTTAAACGGAAGTTTCATAGTAATTTTTAAATTACAATCGTACATTCTAGAAAATTAAATCTGTTGTCAAATATTTTACAAGTCGTAATTACGAAGTCTGTAAAAAAAAGACGTGATATTTTTGTCTGCGGATTTTTTGCAAAGTTTAAAGTGTATAGAATCATGCATCGCAAATTACCATTTGTCCGAATATATACAATACTAATATTTTACAAAGATATGTTATCTCTCTCGCTGATAAAACTAACAAAAAGTTTCAATACAAGAGATTATAACAATACTCTAATGATATTTAAAAGAGATCTGCCCGTCGAAGCTATTTTCCTAGCTGATATTTATTTATCCCGGAAAAACAATTCAACTTTAAACTTTAGTAAGAAGATGACGCGAAATTTCGCGCGCTACTCAATTTTTTTTACGCCCATGGCGCAGGCTATTGGCAGTCTTTGGACCATACCACCTAGTCTCGTAGAATTTTTATGTATTTCGTAAATTTCAATTTCTTTTCAAAACCATGTTTTAAGTTATGTCAAATCGTTATCAAGTGGTGTCGTAAATCCACGGGTAGCGCGCTACTCAAGTCCTGCGCCGCGTAAAATGACAGATGTTTCTTTGACAGTTGACACTCAACGTAGGTACTTGTAAATTTTCTCTATTATCCTTGTAAATTAAAGTTTATTAACTTTAAAACGACGCCAAGATTCAATACTTATCATCTAGCTTAATTGCTTGACTGCTCGCAGCTAAACAAGCACCCACATTGTAATAAACACAGACAAAGCTTACTGACGCTAATATGTGTATTTCATGCAATAATAGATTTCCTGTAATCCTACAAGCGATAATACGGTGCCAATTACACAGAACGCTAATTAATTTCCGCTTACTGGGATTCCGAATATATGACGAATTTAGGGTATTCGTAGAAAACGGATATCTCAATAATTAATTGAATCCTGTGTGCACTGATTATAACCGTTGCACTTAGCAAGGGATAGGTACATCTATATATATATTGCATTCTTTGATTATGTTATTTTTTTTTGGGCTGACATTTCATAAACCTTTTGGAGACATGCCGGTTACCTTACGATGTTTACTTTTGTAAGAGCAAGTGTTAAATGCGTAAAAACAGCCGTGACTCGAACTCATGATCTCAGGGATTGGAGCCTGAACATGCGCAAACATTTCCACTTGTAAAAAAAATCAACTACTCTCAATATTTAAATAGCTTTAATCTGCTAAATTAAGTTTAGAAAAAGACGAATCTTATAATTTTTAACTGAGGTTTTAACAAGCGAATCGATTTTTATTTAGTTTTTTTGTAATGTATGTCATGTTTGCCTTTAAGTGCGTGTCACAGTCAAGTTCAAGGCAAGCTTTATCAATAAAAAGAACTGATACTGAAACCTGAAAAAAATTACTAGGTAATACAGATAGTTCTCTAAATATTTATAGGTTTAGTTACTGAAGGTGTTTTATCGGTCGCGCTCTATTCAAAGTTCCACAATCAATTGTATTAATTAATCTCATGTTTTTTGTATTTCCAAGTGAAAACCGATTTACGACCGTAAATACAAAGGCGTCTCTTCTATAAGGCTGATGTCATATACATAATTTATTCGTTATTTTTTATATGAATTACATCATGTAGCCGTTAAAGATTCTTGAATGTTTATGCCACAGCAACAAATATGTATAAACAAAATGGTAGAAATTTATGCGTTTTAAAAACAGGCAACATTATACAAGACATGGGCAGGCAGCCAGAACTCAGAAGGCTCCAGTCGTTCGCGTGCGCTTTCGTTTAAAAGGCCTTAGACATATTGCTAATGCGGTTCAGGTGGCAAGTTTTACAATGCGCGGCAAAAGACGTAATAAAAACGATTGGTTGGAACGAACAGTTCGCTCGAGATAATATTTATAGTACCTATGCTATGTTAATTGTAAGCGCGATTCAGAAATGTTAAAACCGAGCAAATCCGTTTTGAATATTAAGTGTAATCCTTCAATAGCACTTCAGCTCACGTTCCAGCTGTATTTGCGTTCTTTAATTGCTATTTGTTCCAAACTGGGAGCGTTATGTAAAATTCTCAATTCGGTCGTTCTTCCAAACTTCTTTTATTCTCTTTATAAAGTGCGTGTTCATATTACAAGATATTTATGAGAACTGTTGTTCGGATCATCAACCTGCAGCTGAGTACCATCATCGTACATAGAGGCAGAATACGAAATCCCAACCGTGTCACCTCGATGTCCGTCTTTCTACAACTGAGTGTTTTTAGTTTTGTCGCGCACCATCACTATATGGAGCCAGATGCTCACTGATGTATTTGCGAACCAATTAGACTTAGGGTCTATCAAAAAAGAGCGTCCCGATTAAAAGGCCGGCAACGCACTCGCGATCAATCTGGGGAGCCTCTTTCTCGTTGGCAGGGTTCTATAAAATAAAACTAAGCGTGCTCCCCTCACACAATAGCTGCTGATGCTTTCAAGTGTCTATAAACAAAAAAAAGTACTTCTACGCCCTTGATTCACTCGTGGTTATTATATTTGGAATCGGTTAATTTCATCAAACTTAGTACTAACACAGATAGATAATTTACAGAACAAAATAGACAGCTTCGTTTATGTGTTAAAACGCTTAAGGGAAACTGTTAATCATGATACGGTATTTAGCTGCTTATCATGCATGTTTTATTTATACTTAGATATGGAATTATAGTTTGGGGAAATTCAGTGGAAGTAAATAGGGTTTTCAAGGCTCAAAAGAAATGTATTAGATCAATTTGAGGCGCAACTGTCTTGATAATTGCGTACCTTTACTAATGGAGCTCAACATATTATTTTTTCCCGTATTTATATTTTAGAAATATCTTTATTTGTGCACAGAAACATACATATTTTTAAGTCGAATGTAGAAGTCGAAGTAAGCGGAAGACATGGGGAGAAATTGGCTATGCCAAAAATAAATCTGGAACTGTTCAGGCAAAACACCTTGTATATGCAATAAGGGTTTAAAATTATTTAACATTATTAAAAAATCTTCCGACTACAGTTTAAAAATCGACTTGATGTATTACGGGTAGGAAAAATTATTATTCAATAAATTATTATTTGCGTGAGACACTGTGGTTGATATAAAATTATTGATGTATGGTATGTATGTAGGATACAAACAATTGACCAATTCATATGACTAATAATGTAAAATGTAAAATTCCTTTAGGTACAAATTTGCGCGCCATTGTGTGGCCAGAATATGAAAAGTAACGATTGTATCACTTTAAATATTTTTGTACTATTCTTGCAACAAATTATTATTATTACAATGTAATTAAATCAACAGTACAATACAATTAATCCCTGGGCAAAAAATAATAATACGTTGTTGCGATTGGGAAAATACAGGTAAAACTGGTTCTCGTAATATTCCATTTCAGTATTTGATTTACCAAAGTTTAGTATATATACTTGTATACTTGACTCATTTCCTTCAGCTTCCGAAAATAGATCGAGAATAACAAATAAAGTTTTGCATAATAATGGTCTGCATAATAATGCAACTGCTCATACAGTATTTGCAGCTTTGGTTATTTAAATAGAACATATTGGAATAATCGTAACAATGGGGCGAGAAGAATATACTTGCGAAAATTCCAAATTCCATTTTTGAATTGAAAAATACCAATACATTTTAGTGTAAAGGAAACACTCTTAAGTTAAGTTAAATTGTTTCGGACTTGATTAAATGAATTTGGAATATTCTGATTCCGTTCTTCGTTCACTGTCGAAATTGAGAAATAATTGTCGCCACTATTGACCAGATGCTCCTAACAAAATTACACGTAAAATTTATAATCTTCAAACATTTTAAGTCGGCTTAGGAGCGGGTTCAGAACTACATTAATAATACTTAATAGGACTTATTTAATTTTAACAATTAATTGCTACGATCGATGCTGTGGAGACTTAATTCTTTTGGATTCTTTTCATTTATAGTTTTTAATACTTTCCGAGTAGCCGGATTACCCTTCGCTTCCCCTTCCCTTCTTAGTAATAATGATAGTTACTGATGTTTTTTCTAAAAAAAACAAAAACAAAATTATAATTACTTATCATAGATAAAGAAATTGAAAGAAAATTATGAGTGATCTGACGATAAGATTGTTATTTTAACCAATGAAATTTGGTTTAACCAAAATATTTCCTTTATAGTAGGTAGTAAGTCTGCTAAACGGGATTTAAAAAATTCTAAATGTTGTAAATCCGAAGGTTCGATGCGTGTGTGGGTGATAGAGCTTCCAGCTGTAAGTAATGCAGATTTAAGAGTCTGTTGAGAAATGTGAGAGATATGGGGAAGAGCCAGTTTTGATTTGCGAGCTTCTCCATCATTGTTTGCATTTGGCAATAGACATTTGTCGTCACTGTTGTGACAATCAGTAAGGAAGCGGTCAAGTATTACGTCACGCAATTTTTCGAGATTCTTGACTCCCCCCCCCCCATGTAACGCGCCGTAACGTTTTTCTGTACCCAATGATAAAATGTTTTGTTACCACCCAGTGACTCATTAAACCTAAAAGTTACCATTTATGTGGTGTAAAGTAACGAAAATAATATTAACAATAACGCATAATGCAATCCCCGCCCGCATCGTAAAGTTTTACCCCAAAAGCCCAAATTCGTTACGTAACACTAAGCTGTGATGTACAAGTATGGCACAGGTTCATCAGACAGTTGCAATCATCTTCCTACAAGTATATTTCTTAGCGCACTGATAAGGTGCTGTCTTGCTGTGTACCTGGCTTGCATTTCCTATCAATTGCAATGCAGCAGGATACAATTCGATTCAAAATTCTCTTATCTAGCATTTTCATCTTTCCGATTTGACGCAAAAGCTTCACTTGTTTTGACACTCCAAAGCTTGCGAGCTCAGCCGTAGATTGCGTTGGATTCGTTTCCTCTATCGCCTTCAATTCGTTATTATCGTCAATGCTTAACGGCCGACCGAGAGTCTCGTCATCTCAAACTATCTATATTCGTGCAATCTATAATTTAAAATGTAGGGAATCTCTGAGAGATAAATTCAAGGAAATTAATATACATACCTTTCCCTCGCAATATATTTATGAAAATATCATGTATGAATACACAAATAGTGATAAGTTTACTAGAATAAAACATACGCACAATGTTAATACTCGGAACAAACGCAGGCTGCAATTTCCCCGTAAGTACTAGACTGTGTAAAGTTAGTAATTCTTTTTTGGGAAAAGGGATAGTCTTCTTTAATAAAATCCCAGAGGCTCTTTTATCTCTGCCTTTTAATAAATTTAAGAAATGTATTAAAGAAAAGCTGTGTAAAAAGGCTTACTATAAAGTTATTGATTATCTAGTTGATAAAAGGGCCTGGGACTAATGCTGGGCAGGCTACCTCTAATTAATTTGATATATTTGTTTTAAATATTGTTTGATGATTTGCTTTTTTAAAAGAGTACCGAGAGTTTTTTTCGCCGGCTTTTTCTCTCGGCCTACACCCTCTGTCTTTGCCGATGAGTAGGGATGCCTACAAGTTCGAATTGATTGACGTGGAATAAGTGATACCTAGATGATCTTATGTTCCAAAATAAACGTATTTTTATTTTATCCCGATATAAAACGATTGATGCAATAATGGACCGTGGTTATGCAAGCAGTGCTAGGTTCGTATACATCGTTAATGTTTCGTGTTATTTACGCAGCGGTTTTTACACGTAGGCACTTTGTACAAATATAAGTATTCGAAAAATGTACAAATTTCAGTGGCGCTAAATACTACCATAGTTTTACTAAAAAATTATTGAATTCGAGGTAAACAAACACGGGTTACGAAGAAAATTGAATTTCGTATTGCGCACCCAATCCCTGAATAATAAAACATGTAAATGCTGTATGTAGGTTTCGAAAACATTGTGGTAGTGTTTATTACATAACCCCAGTCCTGCATATTAACGCGCATCGCATTGACAATATTTTTGTTGTGCAATTATATAAATATTTACAAGCATTTCTTGTTCCTACGCTAAACTTTTATTCTATTGTATTACTTAGAGAAGATATTGATGTATTGGCGGACGGATACGAGTGCTCAAGTACATTTTCATGGATTTCGCACAATCCTTGTGCTTTTGAATAGTCATAGGTCGATGAGGATAACAATACATACTCGATTCTTGGAACCCACAACTAATTGAACTCTATGATCTATTCTGAACAAAAGAACCCAATACTTAGTCGAATTAAAATAACGTCGGTATTTATTTTTATACAATGATTTGCTCGTAGATACAATAAAAAAAAACCTTCGCAAACTTAAAACACATGTTGCATCTTTAACAAGTAAAATTTTATATATGATTTTCACTTTGACTATTTAGGTAGGTTCACCTCATATTAACAGTATACGTATACCAATGTTATATAGCCCTACTAGGTCCGGTAATTCGCGAGATTAGTGCGACATATTAGTATATGGTACTGAAGAAATGAATTCAGTGTTTAGAAAATATATGAAGAAAACATACCGCTGCTATTTTTGGTTCCCAAGCAAGAATTCAAGCTTGTGTTGTGTAATAGTATCAAATCAGCTGATAAGTTTATCTAAATACTGATAGCATTATAGTTTATTTTTCTTTATAACGCGATAAGGCGACTAAAATGCAATTCTGAAAATATTCTTTTCAGACGAAAAACAAGTTCTTGAGTTTTCTGCCTTGTATAACTAAACGATCCGTCTAATACTCGATCATCTTCAGGTAATAATTACTTATTACTTCAGATAATTACTTATTTTATTACATTCTTTGGTACTTATATATTTATATAGTTGAATAAAATCATTTTATTGTCACCTATCCAATTAATATTATTAGTACTTGACTATATCTAAAGATATATTAATGGCGTAAAAAACATTCCATTTAATAAGGTAAGCTGTAAATCTTTCTCAATAAATAAAATAAAAAAAAATCCAGAGTGAAGATATTTATCTTATTTTCTAATTCAAATCATACGATTTTGACATAATCAAATTTGACATCTGACATCTACAGTTTGTCGTTAATGTGTTCTCTCTTTATTCCTTTAATATAGGATCTTAAAGATGCCATAACAGCTATATGGGCCTGATACGAACACTGTCCAACTCCATGCTCACTTGCCTTTCCAACACTGAACTGTGATAAAAAATACAAAAGTTAACTTATGGACTACTAAGTTACAATTAGTTGTACAAACTGGTACTCGGTAATGACTGATTCACGAACTAGATTATCGTGTTTACTTTTGTGCATATGACTGGACACATGAGTCATACGATACGCGACGCAAAGTCTAAGTGGGGTGCTTACGAACCATGTACCACAAGGCAAATAATGGGATCGTACTGCGCACTTATGTATTTCAAAAATTGTTTACTCCGGTGGGTCTGCGACGCAAAAATATTTCACACAGTAATTTATGTGTATCAGACTGACAGATTACGAAACCCTTACAAGCGCTTCTTTTTAAAAACATTTAGTTGGTTTTTGGACATACCAAAAACCCATTCTTTGGGAATTTGTGAACTTAACCAATGCTGTGGGAAAATATATATTAGTTATTAAATTTAATTGCGTCTAAAATGGCCTGGTGTCAGACCTAAACAGTTATTTAAGTTTATAATCTCATTTAGACAAATAACAAAATTAATAACAATCGAAATGTGTGTAAAACTATGTCTTACACCTCACATTCCTAGTTTATTATGGAATAGCTGCCAAATAGATACCTATCCACGATCTCATTTAATCGTGAAATCTCTCTATACGGCGGCTTTTTTAGAATAATTATTATATAGAACTGAATTAGAACTTAAGCTTAGACTAATTACATTTTCATATTTTTTAAAAGGACGGTTAAATAATTACAACTATTTATTCAAATTCAATATTTTACTTTAACCGTTATTATTAGAAGGTTAATTATTACTTTATATGACAGAACTCTTCGATAGAGTCTAGGTCTAAATTTTTTCTATAGCAAGCGGGTAATTTATTTTTTAATTAGTTCTAGATTACAGTAAAAATAGTTTGCTTTTTGTCGTTTGTTTTTATTCCTTGTTTTTTCTATTATTATAATATTGTGGCGGTTCGTTGGGTACACAGTTTCTAACTTAGGAAGGACCGTCATCTTAGCCTGTGAGATTATGATGAAATAAGATCGAGAGTATTAATCAGAAGATTACAACTCTTTCAACTTTTTTGAAATTTATCTTAAAAACGGTGGCTCTTAGGAAAATAGTATTGTGACATTCTTTATAGATAATTATCTGCTCTACAATTTTTGTCTGAGCTAAATTTATGATAAAACTTACCATTTTGCTGAAAATCGTGAAAAGCCCGTTTCGGTGACCTTTGACCCCGAGTAAATTATTTTGCACACACATTTTTAAATTATTTTGTCGGATTGATGAGGACTTTTCACATTTTCTTTATAATAGTCTATTGACCAATCCTACCAATGTTCAGCCAAGTGGGATTTTTTTAACCTTGGATGTCTAAATTGACCGGAATAATCAAAGTGCATTATCGTAACAATACAGTTGATAAAAATAACGACTTCAATTCACTATTATTGGTGAAAGCCTCAAAAATGCTTGTAATTCTTGAATTTATAATTTAGAACACCATTCATTAATAATAATTAAAGATGTGTAATTTTTTTGACTTATAACGATATCAGTCTCGGTCTCACCACCAATCTACGAATGTGTCATCGAAGGTCCGACAAATTAGCGCCAACATCAAAGTTGAGTCATACATATTAAATAAATGTATTCTCATTAAATTGAACGAACACCAAATGAGGCCACCTCATTTCACTGACCTAATTTTTACAAGGATATCACAAACTTTGCACAGAATAACTAGAGTTCCGTCTCAACTTCACACTGCTGCATTGCATACACTATTAAGAGTGAAGATAGACGCGAGTGCGTGGTTAATATTGAAGTATCTGCAATAAATACTTGTGCAAACATAGTAGTTTCTCGCTCATTTCTCATTTAATGGTAATTGTAGAATCACAGTAATTTATTGATAAGTTTACAAATTAATTATTTATGAGCGAGCATACTATAAATCACAGAACACAATATTGTGTGTGATTTTTCTGTGAACTTCTCTTAAAAATATTATATTTAAGCTCTGGTGAAACTTTAAAATGTAGGCCAGATTTTAAATTAAAAATTAAAATGATGTAAATTTATACTGTGTACCCTAAATAGTATTTATTTGTAAAAAAAACTTAAAGATTTCTATTACTATGAAATGAATTGCGCTGAATATTAATTATATGAAGTCTTTCTCTCACGCACAAAAACCCACAAACACTCCTACGCATACTACATATTATATTTTTTGACTAAATCGAAATTGTTTTTATACAGTATATTTTTATCCATTTGTCTCTTGCTGCCAAACAGTGTCGCATGTGTTAAAAAGAGACATATATTATATCATATAGCATATCAAAAATATAGTCAACGTAATCAGAATTAGGTAAATCGAATTAGGTATTCTATACGATATATAATAAAAACATTTAGTAATATTGCATACATATCTACTTACCAAACTCTCCCAACGAACATGCCCTCATCTAAACAGCAACAAGTCAAGGGCCTATGATTAACTTAAACTGTTCCTATTCAATGTACCCGTATAATTCTATTTCTTTGTTTTCCAAAGAGATTCGTAAATATATAATTGAGAGCGATTTCTTCTCAAACGAGTTAATAAAATAATCTTTAGCAATATATAAAATGCATTGTAGTGTTTTTGTTAATAAAATACTTTCCAATTTATAAATATTAATCTATCGCCCGACGCAATCATGTTATAATAGATATTCCTTGGACTTATTATAGAAAAGTACGTCTCTGTCTTCTGTGTCTGACAGATGTCAGGTGTCGATTACCTTCACTAGAAAATGAGAAAGAAAAATCAATTATCGCCAGACGGAATTTGATAGTACTTCCTCAGGGTTGAAGCTCGCACGTGCCTGTGTTTAATGATTAATAACATTCAGAGATTACTAAACACGTGAGAATCGAATAAAAAGTCGTCAATGTACACTATTACGATGAAAATATGTAATATATTCACTAACTCCATGACAGGAAATAATACTTATTGAGTCACTGTTCCTAGATAAAACGTTTCAAGTGCATTGTAAGTCAATTCAAATACATATGTCATAAGTAATTTATTAATATAACCAGTAACAAATCTAATAATACTCTAAAACACTGTAATGGCCCGCGTCAAGATACCCGGAGAACAGAAGGTGTTTGATAACCCTACCATGACCGTATTCGATTGTTTTTAAACCTGAGTTCATGTGAACGACGAATGTAAACTCGGGGTGTAACTCACTCACGCAATGCAGTTCCACATGACCGGCGTATTCACCATCCCTTGACATTAAATTGCGATAGTCGGACGCCTGATGTATACAAATCCCGTACGATCGGTCGCCGATTATGAAATCCTTGTATCGGATCCAATTATCGACCACTCGGTCGACGACTCGCTGGCGTATCTCCCTGTGTTTCTCTTGCGTCCCGAACACACAATAGGAGACGGATCTAAAGAGACAGTTACCATCGCCACGTATTGGTACGATGCGGCGAGACATGCAAACGTCTCTTCGAAGTAGCTGTCTTGGTTGGCTTTGGTACATCGTTATCAATATGATGAGCTGTTAGAATATTTTTGTCGCATCGTGTCGATTTGGGAGAAGCTTAGTTAAAATAATTTTCAATCACCTGTTTCTTACGTTCATGACAAATGTTTTAAATGTCAAGTTCAAATGTCGGTCAGTTGTCAGCTTCAAATTGTGTGCCACAGATCGATTTGTGCCGGTCAGTTTCGCATCTAATTGACGGTAACGAGGCGAAAGTGTTCGGCTGTAAACTGTATTGTAAAAATTCACAATAATTTTGTCCAACTATTATAGATTTTATTATAACAGGTAAACTTCATATTTCTGTCGTAAGCTCGAGACGGCATAGACAACGTGGGCATAGACTCATACTCTCTAGAGTCTGATGTTGTTGACGACTTGTTGACCTTGAACTTGTGTTCGTAACCAATAGGTGAGTTTGTCATCTTAGAGTTCGTTATACGTTCAAATGATTAGGTTGATGTTCTAATGACAATGAAATTTTTAGCTTATTTAATCAGTTTTAATTTAGAATTAGTGGCGTCGTTTAACAGCACGTGAGCTTTTATAAAGGAAATAAAATCACTAGGAATTTAATTTTACATTATAAAATCTCCGTTCGGACGGAAGTTTTATTTCCGTTACCGTCGTTCCTGTTAAATTTTTATTTTACATTTTTTTTTATTGTTACGTAGTTGTAATATGTGAATAAAAAAGGCTCTGGGACTCTATGCCTACTAAAATTGAACTATATTGGCTCAAGTGTTTTGCATACATCCTTCATCTAATTGCTTGCATGTACTCCGGATATGAGTTCCCTTCATTCACTATGCATACGTTTTAGTATTTACACTCGTGTTCTAACACAGATATTTAATGCATTCACGAAAAAGGTTAGCCTCTACTTTTCCCAGTTTGATTGGTCTCCTAAAGTTCAGTTATAACCCTGAATTTCGATCTTACACGAGGGGTTGTTAATTGTTATACCCTTAGCATGTAAGAGCTATGGCTAACCTCTTGACTATCTAATATGCTAAGTAATGAAAAGGAGATCATATAAGCATACCAAGCGGGAGCAGGGTTAGTCGATTGTCACTGCCCATTAAGATTGCACCTGTGTTTCTTAATTACTATTTCAAATAAATAATTTTGTTTTTTTTTAATATTATTTCAAGTATCCGTATAACAGTGCATACAGAGTCAGAAGTGAAACTTCTTTGTAAATTGATTATTACAGTGGTAAAAGCCCCAATATATGATCATGTACCAGTATATGATCACTCCATGTATTTGTATAATATAAACAACTAAAAATCTGCGTTTATTGCACAAGACTTTATGCGACAGAATTTCAATCTAAACTTCTAATATGTAAATACTAAACGAATACATCAACCAATGGCGTGTATTTTTCTCACACTCTCAATCGCTCTCTCTCTTTTATTTGACAAAAAAGCTGCACATCTTTGTGACGTTCTGTAAAAAAATTATGCGCCTCATGCGCATAAAGAAGTTTCAAAAAATATTTTTGAAACTTCTATTGATTTACCTACTTTGTGTTGTAATTTTTCTTGCTACAGTTTTTACTGTTAGTAATTTAATAAGTGTTGTACATCTCACAGCGTCTGGTAATGCGCACTTATTTTACTATATAAAGTAAACATAATAAACAAATTTAAATTCAATCAAACTCATGGAATACATGCAAGTATACACTTGCCTTTACGAAACAGTTCATGGGATAACTAAAAATAAAAATGACTCGATCCTCGTGGTATCTCTAACCGGTTCGCAATTTTACATTCACTATCTCTGTCCTTGGCATTTGTGGAAGAGAGAGGGAAGATCAGCCTACGTTTTAAGTTACTATGTTTTGTACGCTGAGTCACATTTTGGTTTTTTGTCCTTATTAGCCATGAATGGTTGGTTTTTACCCCTTCCTGTAGAGAAACATGATAATATTTAATATCCACAGGTTGTCGTTACTTAGTTTTAAAAATAACTTTTTATGTAGATTTTAATACAATATGTTAATCGGAGAAAAAATGCGTTTAATACCAATTTTTTTTAATGCGTGTAATTAACGCTTGAAAACAATGCGAAGAATTACCAGTTGCCACAATGAGTTCAGTTTGTCACTCTGCATCTTCTTCACATAGAGTTCAGAATAGTTGTTCAGGTTAATACCTGTAGCTAAGTTTCAGTTTCGTCCGTTGTTCCACACACCGCCGCGCACCACCACCATGTGGAACCAGCTGCACCCTGAAGTATTTCCGAACCAATTCGACTTCGGGTCCTCCAAAAAAGCACGTAACAATTTTTTTAAGGGCCGGCAACGCATTCGTGAACTCTCGCTTAATATCAGGTCCGCCTCCTGCCCGTTGACCCATGTTCTAAGAAACAATAATAAATAACGTCTGCCTTAAGAAAATCCTAATAAAGATGGCAAGGAAATTGAATTTTTAAAAAGCTTCTTTTCATTCCCCGTTGCAATCTTGTTCATGTTAAATACTACATAGCGGTTATTGTTAAGTGAATCGATTTAAGAGGGTTTTTATTACCTTGATGAAAATCTTCGTCTTTGTGTTCAGTTCATATTGTGAATAACAAAGTGTTAATATTCAAGTTATACGCGATTTGAAACCAGATATTCTACGAACTTTTGACGATTTTAACATTTGAAAGTATAAACTAGTAATCTTAGTAAATACATTCACCGTAGATAAATTGGTAAAACTGACATATATGTTTACAATTTTAGTTAGATAATGTATCAGTTACAGACTGCCGTTTTCGGGTCTAAAGCCAAGGCGGTTTGTTCACGATATTTTCCTTCACCGAGCGAATGTTAACTACGAACATAGAAAGAAACTCCTTCGGTGCACAACTGCGGATCGAACCTACTATACGTTGAGAGTCGCAATGTAGCCACTAGGCTAACACTGCTCCAATGAACGAGGTCGTGTTAATTAAGAAAGCGTCTCTGTCTAGATCACAGTTAGACATCTTTATTAAGTGGGGTTCTAGTTAGACTACATTTTGTGTTTGATTCTATAGATTCCTTTAGATGCATGAATAGGGTCGTTATACCTCGTCAAAGGAATTGGAATTTGAAGGAATAATGTTCCTAGTGCACACGTTGCTTTTCCAATATTTACGGTAGAGTAGGTTTTGTGGATAAGTTGGTATTTGCTAACAGAGCCAGTAGGTATAATCTTATTCCCCTGGTAAATATCAAGAGACGAGGAAATCTGAGTGGAGCTAGCTAAGGATTTTTATTTTAAGATAACATATAAGAATAATATTTATTTGTAACCCCTCAATTCTTAAAAAGTTAAAATCAAGCAATTTTAAGAACCCTTGGTGGGTTCTTA
This sequence comes from Pieris rapae, assembly GCF_905147795.1. NCBI lineage: Eukaryota > Metazoa > Arthropoda > Insecta > Lepidoptera > Pieridae > Pieris > Pieris rapae. Next base: position 2,888,700 of record NC_059534.1, on the reverse strand, counting down.
CATATTACCTACTATCAATCTATGTTATCCATTACTGAGAACTATATCCTTTATTTTTTATACGTTTAAAAACGTTAGTTATTTCATTATTCAGTGCCTAAATTTAATCACACTTCGGCCTTAAGACCCTGATTCTTAAGGCACAAATTTGTCACACTATCTCCTTTTTTATTTCGGCACATAAAAACAAAATACAGGTAGGTACCAACTAGCGCGCTCGTGATATTCCACTTCCACCTAATAATTATGAAACAATGGGCATAGAAAGAGTGATATGAATGGGGCAGTTATACACCCATTGTTAATGGTGAAAGTAATAACGATGAGACGGCGCTAATGAAAAAATGTGGGAATAACTCGGGATAATACGAAATTTATACAACACGTTAGTTGTGATTATATATGTGTTTGTGTGGAGCTCGGGTCTCGGTGAACAACTCATTTCATCGAAGCGTACAGACTCACAGAGTACTGGATTCTAACTTCCAATCTTGATATCGCTTCTGAAGTTTTTGAACGCTGTTTGGTAAAGTTCTGGCAATATCCGTTGCCACGGAACTTGGAATAGCGTGTAGTGGTAGAGATTCCAATGTCTAAGTCAGCATTGCATCGTTGTTGCTCTTGCATATTACAGAGTGATTGTTCAAGGTTATTAATGCTATTTGAGGAGCTGAAGATAATGCACACACAACTTGAAGAGAGTATGTAAAAAAACCTTCCTAAAAGACTCATAACATTTGTGAAAGATGTGCACAGACCGCATGTATTTACTGCTTTAGAAAGTATAGCATACCTTTTTGCTATTTCCTTATAAAAGCCTTGTAAGACCCTACCTACCCAGGCTCTCGACACTGAATGTCACAATATCATATTCGGAGCCTAGAACCCTGTTGGCATGGATGCTTTTTAAGCCGCTTATAATTAATTTCATTAGTCATTTGCTTCGTCAACCCAATTTGGAAATGAACTTTAAAACAGTCAAATAATACTTATTTAGTTTTATGTAGCAAATATTTGTATATGTATACAAATTGAAACGTAATTTTATTCGATTGGTACGCATTGGTACTTATGAACAAATAACCATAGCAATACATTCGTAATCAAGTATAAAAGTATAGTTACAAAAAAAATTAGAAAGAAAATTTATATCAGATTTATAGGGATTATATAGTCCGGCCGTAGAGAAAAAAGTCTATTTGTTATCGTACAAGCTTTCCAGTCCTTATTAAAACTCCGAGCGTTTCCGAGAATGGTTTTAAAATATATTGTTGGAAGAATATAGTTTGCTTTGCGGAAACTTCTGTTCTCATTATTAAATGAAATCGCTGGGGAAATAGTCGGATTATTTTATAAAGAAAATACTTCCATAATAAGTGATTATATTTTATTCGTAACAAAGTTTTTCCCTAACTTTCTAAATTTGGTAATCTTCCTTTGTTTAATACAAAATAACATCAAAACAATTAACAATTTTTATTCTTGCGTAAAACTCCTCAGATATTTTATCATTCTTGCTTCACGAACATGTTTCAGACCTTTTTTCTTTATTCGTACGCTCTCGTGTATTTTAATAGCTTCAATAATGCGAAAACTATTGCAATGCATGACTGTATTGTATTGTTTGTCCAAAGAACTCTTTGAGCTCGTTGAAACCAACTGATTCTAGTAGCTCACCTACTAGTAGTAGTAGTAGACTATGGTGTCCGTATAAAATAAGATAATATACGTATATCTAACGCTAAATAATTAGAATACATTTCTCTATAAGAGAAATGTATTCTAATTATTTGGTGGCATTATACGAGATATATCATACGAGATGGACGTGTTTACTTGACTTTTATGTCAAGCTGTCCATTACCGCTAGCTCCAACATGAATTCTCTTCCATCACCAACAACCGCTTCTATAGAATCGTGATGGCTTTAGAATTAAGTATCTATTTATCAAGAATCCCCCAGAAGAATCTTATGGCCAAGAAAATTCGATCGCGGGACCACAGACTAATTCTTTTGATGCACATATGTATGACATATCATGACTCATTCCAAACAAAAGGCATGTGATTTAACGATTATGTACATCAGACACGGCTGTGTTTAATAAGCGACTATTATTTTATTTACTGATTTAAATGTAAATGTGCACAGTATAGTATTAACTCACTTTACTTCTACAGTTTAAGTAAGTTCTAACACACATACACGTATATAACCAATGTGAAATGTTGATGACGATTACAAAGGTATAATTCGTTAGAAACATTTCTCATACAAATTTGAGGCTAAAGTCCTCACTCCCATTATCTAAAAATACGTATGTAATCTAAGTCATTTCAGAAATTCGTGTAAACATAAAGAGGCGAGCAATTAGCCGCGTTCAAACAAATACCAACGAGTGCTTCGAATTCTCCACGCGTAGGTTTTCTGCTACAACTATGTCAATTTATACATCATTTGTAATATAAAAGCAATGGAAGATAAAACTTAATATAAGAAGAAGTAAAAATATGCCACTCACAGCGGGCACACCGGGATAGAAAAGTATATTGAAATCGGTCGATACTTAGAAACTATAGGTAAACGTTAAACACGGTCGTAATTTCCGCCTAACATTCCTAATCCTTTCACAAATATATTGTGGCGTAGTTTAGGAAATTGGATAACATTTTCCTAACTGGCGTTATCATAGCATACAAGATATTGCTGATGTAGGTTATTTCGCGAATAACCCTCTAACGATAGATGCTTTCTATGCCAAGAGATTCTTGATTATATAGAATTGTGTAAGTAGGCAACTGATAAATTGAGTAAGTAAAACATTTATTTGTGGCAGAATTAGTAACGAGGAACAGTATATAGATTTTTTTCAATATTACTATTACCTATATTGTACTTTCCTATCAATGTTTCCTGAATACCCACTATGAAAATAACTGCAGCAGCAACATGACTTGACCGTGTGCACACGGTAACCGTCTCTCTATTACTGCCTATATTTTAGTATTTAATCTCATTAATCAGTCGACAAACACAAGAATTTTCAATTTGAAATATTAGTTACCGATTTTAACAAGCAAACTGAAATATTTGATAGTTAGATAAAATTAAGCTACCAGTATTAAGAGTACTCATGTCTAACTAAGAATCAGTGAATCAGATTCATTGGTTGCATCTGACTCATCAAATTATTAAGTAATAAATTATTGTGAGTCAGTATGTAGAATTTGTATTAGTTACTTAATACGTTTATTTGCATATTACATACAAAGTTTCGATTTTACATACTTAATATTAGTTTGAGGAAAAGTAAACCAATTTATAGATCGTCTATCAATTTAAATTGATTGCATTGTCACACAAAATTAAATAAAGTTGTGTTAATAAAACAAAATTTATCATCATATTGTCAAAATTAAATAATTTAGTTAATCCCGGTATAAAATTATAGGAGTGCTATTATACCCTTAAATTGCTGAAGCATTAACTCATGCTGCGTATTGGAAAACTCATACAAGAGCTCTTAATCAGACCGAAGTAAAAATATTGAGAACCGTGCGTTCCGGATTTAGGTCAACAGACATACGATGGTATAAAATTCATACCACTGGCTAATTGATATTGGGTATTTCTCAATTTCCTCGTATAAAAAATATTCAGCAATATAACATTATCCCCGTGTAATCATATTATATAAAAGAGCTAATCTGTATATGATAGGTTTATGGTAATATATTTTAATCAGCGGTGTTTACCTTCCGCAAACAAAAGTTATAGCCAATGCTACCTCTCCCGTTTATTATATATGGTAAAATAATTATGTACTGATAAAATCACTAACATCTAAGAGGTTACGATACTTTTTAGTATCGCTATTATATTATACCTCCTAAAATGCCTAGAATATCTATCAAATTTGAAGGATTTGTGTACATATGACACGTAGGTATTTATTTCAATTTGCCCTTCCAAAAGAATATTACATTTTTTTCCTTAAAAGCGTTCTTCTTAGTAATGAAAATATTTAACTACTACTTACTACTTAACTTCTACTTACTATTTACTTAAGATAGTATCCCAAAATACTACTACTAGTGGTTACTGAAATATATCACTATAGATACATAAGGTTCGTTAGTTAGTCCGGAAAAGGAATCACTCTCGTCGCTTTGACAACCAATATTTCATTTTCCATATTAATCAAGCAGACGGCACGTAGTGCACTTAGTAGCCCATCAATAACTTTCTTTCCCAATCAAAAATGAATGATATAAATCCGTTTTAATTACGCCTAATTATATAACTAACTTATTATACAACAAAAATACCAATTATTTGACCCAAATTATTAACAACATACGAATAAGCCTGATGGTTTCCAGAAAATCAATTCTTGACCTCTTTCCGCAACCCCTCTCGTTTTAGGGATACGCACATTCCAGGATCGATAGCGAAAAGGAGCTGGGAGTTTCGCGAATATAGACCTTATTTGTTACGCAATAAGAATAATAATAGAGAAAATTTGCTACTTCTCAAGAAATTATTTGTAAGCAAACTTGACACTGGCCAACAAAACTGGAAATTAAACAGTTTCTAACACCATTATTATCGTTAACTTTATGCTTCCTAACGAAAAAATTTTTTGTGACTTAATATTGGAACAGATATATTTGTTAAAATTCAATAATGGATCGCATGGTCACGAATCGTCTTTCTGGGGCGTAATAAAACTTCCCGAAAATGAAAAAATATAAGGAGCTTGGTATAGCTGAGCTATATATAGTTCATGATTACATAAGTACGTATATAATAATCCAATGATAATACAACCCTATGGGCCTTTAACTTAGATTCCATCTGTCCATATATAATTTTAATAGATAACTCCTTCAAATAAGCTGTGTGTTATGTCGTTGATTCTCGGGTTTCAATCATGTCGCTATCATCAAAATGTTTGCCTTTACTGTAGGGGCAAATGTTAATTTCGTATACAAACGAAGTTGTTCCCAATCGTGGCTCGTTCTTCTAAGCTATCACTGTTTTTGTGAGAAAATGTATGCCATATTATATATGAAAATCACCTTTACTATAATCATTGAAATAGTCAAACGTGATGTTAATAATAAATACCCATGGGCTCCTTTCAATACCATTCGTTAAGGAACTTATTGAATAGAATCTGGTGGGAATTTGTTAAATATATATTATAGACTATGCGCGGAATTATATGCAAACAGTTTTGTACAGAAGAAGTAACAGTTAAAATATATAATAACAATAAATAAACATATTTATGTAAACTTACTCTGACCAGTACTAAGATTTTATTATAACTTACCTTACGTTCTTGAAGGGTAGACAAAAGGCAAATTTCATAAAAGGCCGGCAACGCACTCGCGAGCCCTCTGGCATTGAGTGTCCATGGGCGGTGGTATCACTTTTAAGAGTTGTGTACGCTTTTTGGATTTGGATATACCTGCCGTGTTCTTCACCTACTTATACACACACATATATACAGCCAGAATGCTCGCGAGAATGGCCGGCCTTTTAACAGTTGGTACGATCTTGATAGACCTGCCTAAGCCACATCAGGTGAGCCTCCTGCCCGTTTCTTCCTGTTCTATAAAAAAAATACAAATTTCGCGAATTACACCTTTCAGTGCGACAGTTTTTCACATTCTCAAAGAGCCATAAGCTATGCTCGCTGAATCGATTATTGAATTTGCATCATATTGAAATTGTGCTCAAAATAAAGTCAGGATGAAGGTTGTTCGGGATCCTTTTCACGTTGTATGCAAAATTTATCAAAAATTTAGCCGAGCAAAGAACGCCGTAGGCGATCAACTGTGGCTGTATAAAAACGCTATGTGAATTGCCTCGCACACAAGACGCTTCATGCTTAGTAATTTATTTGGAATTATTTATGTACTAGATTTTATCTAGTAAATAGTTTTTGGTTTCACTAGTAATGCTTACTTTTTGATATAGTTTTCTTGGTTATACTACAGCAACTTTGCATTTTATTTTGTTACAATGAGATAGAACGTATCGTGTAATTTATGCGAAATAGATAGAGAACGATAATACAAAACAGTATTGGCTAACCTCAACCGTCGCTCACAAAAGCAACAAAAGAATCTTAATCGCTCAGAATCAAACATATTTATTTGTATCATACAGTCAACGCCACAGTGTATTATATTCAAAGCCAAAATGGCGTCGCATAGTCTACGGAGCGCATAACCTCCATAACAATTCCCTGGAATATAGGAGTGGAGAAGTGTGTCAGTGGCTCTTTAATTAACATAGTTCGTTGTTTGATTTCATTTATAGTTTGTTCCAAACCTTGTTCATAACTGAAAAAGTATTTCATTAATAGATGTTGTAGTTTTTGAGTTTTTACACTTTCGTTACTTAACAAGAAGACTTGTCAATCGCTGTTTGCCTGTTTCCGTAGAAAAAAATCGACAACAGCGACCTCAAAGCAGGATCTTCCTTCACCATGACAATGCTTCAGCGCACTCTGCAAAACGGACTGTTGAATATTTGACTATGGCAGGTGTCAAGATAATGAGTCATACGCCATACAGTCCTGACCTGGCGCCCTGCAACTTTAATTTATTCTCTACTAGCCCCAGATGATAAAGATAACTTTACTTTTACTAGCCCTAGATGCCGCGAAAGCTTACTAAATACCACAGAAGAGACCACCCAGGCCCACTGCTTTTCACAGTGGTTGTCGCTAATGTGACGATGTGTAGAGTGGAACGGCAATTATTTCAAAAAGCAATAAAAGTATTGGCAACTTTCAACATTAAGCCGTTTCTAAAAAAATTGGAGCATAGTTATACTATAATATTAATAAGTTTTATAATTATAAAATATATAGTAATAATAACTTTAACCGCAATAGTTATACCACACCTAAAACTGGCCGCCCCTTGACTTTAGTTGACAAATTAGTATTTGAATAATGAATTTATTAGCACAAGTATGGGTTTTTCGATTAGGGAGAAACGAAAACAATAGGCATTTAACAGTTGTATGTTAGTGTTAAAGAATTACATACTTTTAAAGGCATGTTTTTTGAGGTTGTTATTCCAAAATACAAGTTCACCATATGGTCATTAGATAGTCTAAATAATGATGAAAAATAACTACTATTCGCCCTGTATTTTCTGTTGACTAGTTAATGTGAAATTAATTCTTCCGTTTTTAAATATTGTTTATAAACATAGTTGAAAATACAATTAAATAAATATGATTTGATTTAATTTTTAATGCAAAGGTCAATCCTTTCTAACTAAAGATAAGTAAAAAGTGTACAATATTACTTTTAAATAAGTAAGTATAGACAAGTGTTAAAAAACGAAATATATATTCTTAAATGTCTAAAGAATTCTGTGCTTCAAATTAATTTTGACGTAATGAGTTTGCAACTTGCAAAAAGTTCTCAGTTCTTGCTGTACTTGTAACTTATTTAATAACAGTTTATTGTTCAAACAAAAAACTCACCGACCCAAAGACTAACAAACTATATTAAAAACTAGCGGATTTGTAGTAAATCGTTTATGTTTTGCAAATAAGTAATGAGGGAAAATAACACTCAGGGGCAAAGGAGCGTCTTTACGTAATACTTGCTACTATGCAGTATGTTTATTGCGATAGAAAACATTATTACAAATTAACGCCTACATTTACAAATTACGACAAATGTATTGTAAAAGTAAAACTTTGTTATTATGTGCAAGAGGTAAATTATATGTTATAATGTCACGGCTTGTATCAATAAATCATTCAGAACATAACGAATCACAATTTACCGGCTAATTATTTCTCTTAAAGTATGTCTTATCAAAATAGCGTTATAATTTTGCGGAAACTGGGATTTATTAAAAACAGTATACTTGTATTCCGAAATCGGAGTCCAAATCTAGGTTATATGAAAAACTGTGTTATTATTTTGACTCTATATCTTTAATTTAATTTTAAACTGAAAATGCCTAAAGGAGAATCGTTATAGCTTCTGATTTTGTCATTATTTGAGGACATTTATAGCTAAATGGTGCGAATCTTAATTTCGCCAAGGATCCACGTTATAACGACGATTTCAGTGTTCATTGCATACAATTTGTATAGAATATACGAATTCCGTTTGTAGGATGCATGTACGGTGCGCTAACGTTTTCGATAGCTATTATAATACTTATCTTCAACAACGATACCAATAAGGTAAGTTTCGGGTCAGTTTAGGAAAGCTATTAATATTGTTATAATTGATGTTCCCGCAAATTAATTTAGCAATTCTCAAATGTCTATATTAATTTAATTTGGTCTATCATTATTAGTGTGAATAATAAACACCGCTATTGAGATAAGTTTGTAATTTATACATTTTATTTTTTATATAATAGGAGGTAGGTCTATAGGTCTATAGGTCATAGGAACTCATAGGTTAAGTGATAGACCTGCCTGGTTTTTTAAGAACTGGTATTCTCTTAAGTTAAAGGACCCAAAAATGTGTCTTAGAAATTTCAAAGTATGGAGAATTTCTGTGGCGCATTTTTCACCTAATGTTGAAATCTTACCGTTCCAGCGTTCAGAAAGGATTGACCATTTGGTCAGTGTTCTGTGTTCTCTGAAACTTGTTAGAGGCTTACAGATGAAGAGGAGAAGCATAGCTTCAGCAAAACAGATTAGTAGGCTACAGAAATAAAAACTTGACTGGGTGACATTACAAATTAGATAGTAGTATTTTACGGAATGTCTAAAACTATGTATAACGTCATCATATGCAAAATCTAGGCTTTTCAAATCTTCATGCCGGTTTCAATTCTCCATATAAGTATTTATATTCAACATATTCTGTTTTTCAGTTTGTGAATCATTTCCGACCACAGTACATAATATGCATAGTTAGTGTTTACCAAACTAAAAAAAAACATTTACAAAGGAATTGTGATGCGTTTATGTAAACAATGAATAGCGTACCATGCTTTTAACTTTAACGGGTTTTCATACAATTTTTCATTCCGTATTTCAATATTCTGAAATCCTTTTTTAGTGAAAGCACTCATGAAATGACAAATTCACATTTATAACCGGATTTCTGCGCTATATAATCGGTAAATACGTTGCGATTTTATATGTAAGATATATTAAGTTTATATATTTGTAAGATATATAAAGTAATTAATATTAAGATAATCTGTTAAATATAACACAATGTTTCCATGTTTGCCTGTAGATAATTTGACTAAAATAGCGGTCATTAATTATTCAAAATCAGAATCGTTTAGGGAATTCCGGCCTTAGCACGAGGATACATGAAAAGGAAATACTGTAAAGGAATCGGAACCTTCAAATACAATGGAAACTCTAGACAACGATACAAAATGGATTCTGGATTGCCTAAAGGTTTAGGAAGATATATGATGAAAAGAAACGTTAGCTAAAAATAAAGAAATTTGAACGTTTTGGTGATAAATCAAAATTCTAATTACATTCATAAGTTCATACTTATGAACGCTTTTCTGTACATCATTTAAATTAACAGCCTGTTCAAGCACTACGTCTGCAATAAACAGACAAGATGTACAAATTCACCTAAAAAAACAGTTCACTTAAAGTTTTTAGTTTATTATAGATTCAATTTTCAAAAATTTTACTGCACATGGCATTTGATTTCATTGTATTTTTGCATCGTTCGAAACAGCATTTGAGTTTGATTATTGGAAGATCGTGGTATATACATATTATTATTTAATAGAACTAAACATATTTCTAGTTCTTATCTTAACATTACGTGCCAGTTTAACATTGCGCTATCAAAAATTCCTCGAAAGTGATGATAAACCAGTGATTCAAGACATTGACTCACCTCGGCATAATTAAATTACTGCCATTTTTGAGATCTGACCTCTGAAACAAATTGTCCTGACAGCTGGGGCCACTATAGGAATTTCTGGGTCAAGTATTTAAGATGTGTTGAGGCTCTTGCCCTTTACAAGAGTTGATTATCCCCATTATGTTGCATAAATTTGGTGGATTTTGGTTAGGCGTGAGAGTTCGTACACTAACTTTACTCTGAAACATATATCCGACTCCAAATTTCACTACAATTATTAAATAATATTCTTATTTTATTTCTCTTGACAGAGAATTAGATGTTTTAAATGGATTAATTAGTTAATTTGACTTTGTAAGTATAAGTCAAATTTTTGTACGTCTAAACATTGTGGGTTCGAATGTAACGAGAATCTCCCTACTAACGACAAGCATAGAGTTTTGCAAAGTATGTTCTATTCGCTACAAATGGTTAATCCAGATGGCAGTCGATGGAGACTGAGGTATATTTGATAACCTGATTTTTATAGTGCGTTGAAGTTATGTAACGATCCCATGCGATCAATGCATGAATATTCATGCAATCATTATAACAATTTAACTGAAAGATATAATGAGTGTCGTCTTTCATTACGTGAACAATAAAACAATATCACTGATAGCTATCAGATGACGTCACTACTCTTATCGATTCGAAACTATATTTGTACACATACAATATATTCATCGAGATACAATCCCAAAACAAATTTATAAAAAAATGCGATTTCTTTTTGCTTTTAGTTAGAAGAGCTCTTATGCTCATCTCAGTCCAACATAACTCGAGCAACAACTTAAATTGTGTATATATATGGTGAAAATATGCATAAAAAATATAATACAAGGTTTTAGAAATAAATATACGATTTATCTACCACAACGTCAAGGTTGGTCTATTGTATCACTTTATTACGTCCCACTTTGGAATAAATAGGTCAGCGCCCGGGACACGAGTCACTCCAGAGCCAGGTAAAAGGGTGGGGCGGGGTACTCCCCATTTAGGATCGTTTTCCTCTATCCACACTTAACTAATGTAACCTCATTTACACAAGCACAGTGTACGGCATTCAGTGTTGCTAAAAGACGATTTGAACACGTTTTTATTATTGATCAACCAAAACTAAATGGCACAAAACAACAAACACTTTTTGCCCACACGTGTCCAGTATTGCAGTCTCTATTAGCCTATCAAATACAACAGCATTTTTATATTTATTTATTGTATGTATATTCTGTAGTAATAGATTTTGAATGAGAGTGGGGCTTTTAAACTTAATCAATATAAAGGTACAATATATATTAATATTTCGAGTAATATAATTCTATCAAACGATTCAATGTGATGCGGCATAATATCGCGGACCACCATTCTAGTTTTGCTGCGCGTGATACAGTGACAGGAACTGAAAATAAAAAAAAATGTCATTCTGTGTAACGTCTGTCGATTTAACGACAAGCAACCTAAAGCGTTGAAGTCACCTGGCTTTGGTTGGTTTGGCTTGTCTTCCATACAATGATACAATCTACATACCAGTACACCCTTCCGCAATAACAACTCAGTAATAAAAAAATGATTTTTAAGCTGCCGAAATTAAATTACTTCGGAGCAGTTTATATAATTTTGAAGCTTTGTTGTCCTTGCCTGTAATAAACTCGACTATCGGCTTCATAGGTACCTAACATTCTAAGGAATCCGTTCTTTTGTGTACAAGTTGGGATTGCTTGAGCGTGAATTACCACGAAGATGCCTCAATATCGCAAGATATGATTAAAATCAGTAAAAAATACAGCATAATTTCTGAATGGAAATAAGAAAGACCAGTCTGAAATAAACTTTTTGTTTTTCTAATACAGATGTTTCTTCTCCATTTAACGACAACTCTTTGTAACGTCGAAATTGAACAGAGTCTCTTGAGTGTCGTTGTAAGAGCTTCCACTGTAACAGTATAATTTGGAATATAATTATTTATTATCCGTACAGTATAATTTTACATGTGATATGCGAATTGCGACTAATGACAAATTACGTTTTCATGATGGTCGTAGTTCAATTCGTAGTTTCAGATTCGATTTCAAATGAAAGGTGTTGGAACTATGTATAACGAAAGGCTGTATAATTTTACGTTTTTTTTATAGAACAGTAGCGGGCAGGAGGCTTACCTGATGTTAAGTGATCCTGCCGCCCATGGACACTCTCGATGCTAGAGGGCTCGCGAGTGCGTTGCCGGCCTTTTTAAGAATTTGTACGCTCTAATTAATATTATTTGTCGTTAGTAAGTAGATTCTCGTTACATTCGAACCCACCTCTCATTCGTCTCAAAGTTATCAGATATTTTCTCAAGAGCTTTTTCGATGTTATGCTAAATTACATCTGTTTTATCTATATGAGCCTTGCGATACTAAATTTATTTATTACACAATCTAATGTATGTTACATAAAATATATAAAAGTCATACAAAGCACTTACAATGCCGTCGCTTCAATTAAGAGTCAGTCGTTATCTGACAGCTGACGGTAAAATTTAACATCGATTGAAAACTGTCAGATTTTATAAACTGACGGTGCATAGAAGCCGAGGAAAATGAAACGACATAAAAATATGTGCGCTTTGGGGCTCGTTTAGTTAAAACAGTGAGATAGAAAACTGGTGATAATGTTCATTTGCATTAATTATTGAGGTTCAAAGATATAATTATTTAGATTCATACATTTTATCAACGGAGTTGCAGCTTGCAACACTGGCAAATCTTGTATTTTCATGTAGCTTAATCTACTATCCACATCCGTGAGATAGTTATTATGTTGTGTTGAAAATAACTTCATGAGTACCGGAGTAACTAACTACTCAACAACTTGCAAGGAGTTGATTGCGCGTCAACCGAGTATAACTTTGTTTAAAACTTTAAGAGATGTTGCCCAGGGCGTACATGTATATAATATGACTGGGATATTAAGGGGCTTTTCCCGTCTCCTTTTGTCCACTGTTTTTAACATTTTTTGATAAGATTCAACGGCAATGTATTTCCATCAGACGGCCTATATTCTTTTGAACACATCATGACATCTGTTATTTTGAAATGATTTTGTGACTTTATCAGTGACAGTTTCGAAAAATAGACGGCATATGTCACTACTTGTCAATAAAATAATAATAATAATCAGAGGAACGGATGCAATCTGGTGCCAAGACCTTAGGGTTATAGCGCCTTCGTTTTATATATATATATATATCTTACACTATAAATATCTCGATAAAGTTTCTAAAAAGTTATATATAGTATGATAATTAAAAAAAATACTCGAAAAATAATTCTTTTAAATTGGATTCGAACCGACAACGCAGTATAGCTCCAATAAAACATAGGTCGGCCGACAACCGCGTCGAACTCGTTTATCGGTTGAGCACAATTCGAACTGGAATTTTGAGGCAAATTGAGAGCGGAAACAACGGTCCACCGCGTGACCGCCACAGCGGAAAGGTATTCCATACTTTCCGCTCATATTTTCGACGAAAATGTACATTTGACTTTAGTCAAAATAAATGTCACCTATTGACATTGTTAATATTTTTTTTAGTTTGGCCTGTGATATTGTTGGCCTATATATTTAAATATCGGCTTCCATACACATGTGTGAAATTCGTAAGTGTATACAAAGGAACTAACTCAAATCGAAATGAACCTTTTTGTTTTTCTTTTATATAAGCAAATGTCTTTGAGATATGGATATCTGGGTTAAAATATTGACTAATTCAATTTTTTTTTATTAATACATTGCTTACCGCTATAAGTATATGCGCCTTAATAGCACTAACATTAAACTAGAAGATACGAAACAGACGCTCGATAATAAACATTTCTTTTTAAATCTTACAATACTCAATACTTGCTAGACGACCATGCTATATTTTTTATATAAAAGACAAATCTGTTATAAGCTAAAATCTAATAAACTTGAGGCTTTGTAACAAGATATTAAGTTAGCTGTCGGCAAAGTACCTACAACGAAGAGTAAATTTACCTCGTGTAAAAATATTACAGATTAAATAAAATCGTGAAGCTATAAGCCATTTCGTTCGTCAGACTTCATATTCAAAATCTATTTTGCATTTTTTTTTCTCTTCGTCGTAGAAATTGGATTCTTAGGTTATATAGATAGTATTGGACGAAAGCTAAATAATTCTTAGATAACGAATATAATGTAGTCTGATCAAATTAAAAACAATGCAGGCGTAGTACTAAAGTTTGCTTGGAAAAATGGAAACCACATTAATCCTCCAGCCGAGGGAACAGTTCAGTCCTTAAACCTTAAGTGAACTGCGAAACGACTTTCAAAATCCACTATAAATGCACTCGGCTGTTCTAGGCAAGGAGTGGATATCGTGACAGCACCCCAACGTGTTTAATGAAGAGAATTTAGTGTTGTTCAGCAAGAATATTTCATATAACACATTACTCACAGAAGAGGCTTCTTACTTTTAAATTATAAAACCGAAATTTAAATACAATAAAAATCATATCGAATTCTTGTACTGAAATTGCATGAACACACAATTTTGTCATTAACTTGAATAAACATGTCGTCCAAATACTATATTAAAAATAAACGTTATGTATATTTAAATTTCGAATTAATATATAATAAGAATTAATACAAAATTTTCTTTTACCGATTAGTTTCGTGATGGGTTAGATCTATATGTGGGACTTTGAAAAACGTCGGTAACAGACATGAAAGAGCAGAACGTTAAGCCCGTCTAAAAGGTTAAACGAGCTGATATTCCGTTAGAAAAGATTCCTTCTACTTACGTTCGCATTTAATTTAAGAGTAAAATCGTTGGATAAACCTTTTGAAATACGATAAGCTTTTCAGATAATTATCTTAATTTATAAGCAGAGAAGTGGAAAAGTTCCTACTCTTTATAAAATCGTTTAAAGTGTGTACTTACGAGTGAGCATAAACTTTATGAACAATGTAATAAAATTTGCCATAAAATAAACTTAAAATAACCAGATTTAGATCGTTAACATGTTTGTATTGTTGTGGACAATTTCACTTTGTAAGTATTTTTGTTTCTGCAGTTTTATTAGGTACATTCTTCTCTCTCTCTAAAATATTTGTTTCTAGTTTCAATATCAAGAACCTTGAAGATGGAACAAAAATTTACGTATAATTTGGATTCAACACGTTGGGATATGCGAAGTAGAAGACACAGTCATGAGTTCTATCAAATAGATGGAGTCATCCCTAATAATGAAGAATTGCAATCATATTTTAATTTTCTATCAAAGCTATCGGGAAATCTAATTGAAAATATTCGTGAGAACATAAAAACTAATTACGGTCTAGAGAAATACGAAGCCAGTTTGGTTGATTCCAACTTCAACTCTACAAATTCAGAATATCAAATTATTTTGAAGGACTATTTCAAGAAAATGCTAAGTAGCTCCAAGTATAATGATAGCACGATATTTTTATTAGATTTCACAGACCTCTCAAATTTTCTTTTACAATCCATCGTGGAAAATAACTTATCAGATCTAAAAGCAAAGGCCTCTTTATCGGGCATTTGGTACAACCAACCGTTCAAATTTACAGTTTTGAGACAGCAAATGAAAATATTAATGAATGTAATGGAAACCGAAGTCTGCAACAACTTATCTATCTGCATAGGAAATACTAAATACAGCGAATATATTGTTGAGTGCTTACGAAATTTACTGGATACCAACGAAAATAATATAAAATCCTTCTTTTTGGCTGTGAGTGACATCCTGTATGAACACATGCATACTATTAGAGGCAATGAAGTTTTTCGAAAGAAAATGGAGATTCTGGCGCAATTAGACTCTATTTATCAACGCGATTCTGTAGACTTTATGGATGAAATATTAACTGGCCAAGATACTGATATATTTCAAGCCCAATTTATAGACTTAGTACAAGCATTGAGGGCTCTTATTAAGTGTATTGATGAAAACTACGACTTGAATTATGAAAATGTAGACAAATTGGATGATTTGTCTAGAAGTTTTTACAAAATGAAAAACTATTCCGATTCCGATATTAAATTTTCACTAGAAGAACTGGTGAGAAACATGGAAGATAATGTTAAGATATGGCCTCTTCAAGTTCAAAGCAAGTTAGATTACTTATGGACGCAAGTAACGCAAATAGCTGCTAGAATATAAATGCGAGTTAATCGTGAGCACTTCCGCGCAAATTGACTTGATACGAATTAAATATGCATAAATCTTATTTGTCTTTAGTAAGCGTTCGTGTGCAATCTTGTAAAATTTGTGAATTCAGACTACATTATATATTATATATTACACTACATACTGAAAATATTATACGGGAATTCTCCTTATGAACAATCTAAAACTCAGGTATCGCATCATGACATGTATTTGCTCTTGATTAGTTCCACTTAACTACTTGATACTAAATAAAAATTACATTATTACCTCAGCAAGTAGGGTTAGCATGTTATTAAAAGAATTGAATGCAAATCGTAATGTCGACACAATACTTCAAGCATATCAAACAGTTATAAATTCCTAAAACACTTATATCGAGTGTCTACTTCTAATAACGGATGCATTAAACATTCGCAATATAATGAGTGTTCAGGACCCGTGCGTTGACTCATTGTCCTCAACAATGGGTTGAAAATGAAACGATGTGACGCCAAAACATTCCAACCGAGAATCCATAATCAATGGTATTGTATGTTTACGTGAGTAGACTCCGTGTGGCTTTTGATTCAACAATGTTTATAAGCAATTTGTGTGATTCTTCGACGCGAAGTATTTAAAGGGCCATTGACGTTGGCAATGCTGTTCCAAATTTGAAAATATTATTATTTCGACACGATCTGAAGTTTACACAAAGTCCATGTCCATAGATTAAATCAACTTGCCTAATATATGGTTGACGATTCCTTTAGACATTCAAAATTTATTTGCCTAAAAGATATGCTCATTTAGTATATGTTAAAAAGACGAAACTAATTATTCTGTGACTTTAATGGTTAAACTAAGTCTACAAAACCTTAAAATTCTTCTACAATTATAATCCCTGGATATATCATGAAAATATTTATTTGTTGTTAAGTCGTACGAAACGGAATGTCACTAGCGTATTAGCCTGTCACAACTATTAATTGTTTATAATTAGAGCGATTAATTAAATATTTGTGTATTTATAATATTTAATACGTAACGAAAAGTTTAGATCAACATTTCGTTTAAAAGTATAATTTATCGATATTCACATTAAAATAATTCTTTTAAAACCTTTTATGAAAATTGAATTTTATCCAGAACGTGACTCAAATGGTTGGCTTTAGCGGAGGCGTTTCCAACGGAGTGCCTAAAACGCGAAGGTTTTCAATTCAATAATTCAACATAATGAAATGTATTTTTTTTTTGCTGACTATATTGAAATCGTATCCTACGCATTTTTTTGCGATCCTGTTCTTTAGAAAAAAAATCCATTGGTATGAAAAATCGTATCGTTACAGTTTTATTAAGTTATTTTTTATACTTGTACGATAGAGAGGAATTGGAATGTATTGAACCCAAAATCGTTCACCTACTTTGCGTAATAATCGGTATGTTACTAAACAATGTTCGCTTAGTGGCTTCAGCATGTGGCTCTCATCCCTAAGGTCATAGGTTCGAGCCCCGGTTGTACGCCAATGACTTTCATTCTAAGTGTGTATTTGACATTCGCTCGTACGGTGAAGGAAATCTTGCCTTGCGTGTAGCCTGATAGATTATCAAGAAATCAGTAACAGAAATCTGAGGCCTAAACCTAAAAAGGTTGTTGCCACTGTTTTTTAAAACCCAGGTAACAAAATGACTTACCATACCGCTGAAAACCGTTTAAATTCGAATGTAACTTGCGCCCGCTCAAACCTGTACTTCTACATTCCGACAGTATTGTTACGTCATGTAACGGCCGCGGCAATTGGGCTCAATTTGGCACAGATTATTGGCGTGAGGATGTTCTTTCATAATAATATGGCGGCTGAGTCC
Source organism: Pieris rapae (assembly GCF_905147795.1). Classification (NCBI taxonomy): domain Eukaryota; kingdom Metazoa; phylum Arthropoda; class Insecta; order Lepidoptera; family Pieridae; genus Pieris; species Pieris rapae. The sequence goes on along the minus strand of NC_059534.1, from coordinate 2,870,771 downwards.
TTGACTGCCTTAATTGCGGCCACAACAGGTGATAATATCGGCTTACATATACGTTAGAGAATATTCTGAGAGGATATTGTTCGAGTATCGGTTGCGAGACCTTATTACTGCCACAGTATCTAAATATATAAAACATTGTCATACATAAAAAACATTCTTTGAATATACATAAAGTTTGTTATGAAAGAGATGGGAATCCTGTGACAGGTATTTTTTACTTCAAACGGTTCCCAAATCTTATACATTTTAATGAAAAACACATTTTTTATTATCATCACGGTGTTCTTATTGGAAAAATAACGAAAAAAATGATTAAACTGTCCAAACAAAATGTCAAACATTGAATGTTCATCCAGTCGGTAAACTCTAAAATTAAACGTTTCGAATGGATATGACAATTGACAATCCACAATTTCGGGTATACGCGTATTTCAATGTTGAACAATGGAGAATAGAGTCAGTAAAACGATTGATATGGTTGTACAATATTTAAGCGTACATTTTGATATTAATTTCATTTAAACGAAAATGTATCAAGCTACTCAAAAGTAACAAATCAAGGCGTGAACATTGTATGAACGAAATTCATAATCATTTCTGTTACTAGGTATATTAGTTTGTAATACTAAGTTAGTTAAAGTAAATTAAATAAATTATTTGAATATTTTATAGCTATCAAATACTTGTTAACTGGTAAAACATGAGGATTTTAAAATATAAATTAATTTTCAGTTCGATGAGCTGTGGTTTAATTATTTGGATACCAAACGAAGAATATTAATATTATTTCCTTGTATATACTTTATTTATTTGTGTACGACAGCATGTGAAAGCAGTTTAAAAATATATTTTATGTTATTAATTTAAAATATAAAGTTTACTCAACAGTTTAATTGCGGCCTTTTCATCGTATTCATAAAACAGGAGACGCGATTAAAACTTCGCGGTTATTTTGTTAAATATTTAAGAGTTTGTGTATCAAATGATCCTGCTTTACTGTTTCATAGAAATTTGTTATTTTCCTTTACTCCATTTACCTAGTATAGAGCAGCTTAGTTATACAAACGAATATCGAGAATCGGAATATTTATTCGTTGTCCAATATAGTGCTAACCTAACGTAACCTATGAATTATTTCTTCTCTTTTCTTACCATCTCGACTGAGAATTCTACAAGAACAGCCTATTGATTTTTGTTTTTATAATAAGTGTTGTTTGATGATTCGCTATTTTAAAGAGTACCGAGTGTTTTTTACGCCTGCTTTTCTCTCGGCTTCTGTCTTCTTAGACGATGAGTAGGGATGTCTACCGATTCAAATTTAATAAATTAAGGCGATCCCGTAATTGCCAAATAGTGTAAGTTTTAACTGGACCAGCCAGTTAAAAGTTACACTGTTTTGGATGTTATAGAAATGTTAAAAAATCGGATACTTGCACTGCCTGGTCTTCTACCCTCATTTATCCACCTTTATGAAATAAATATATTGTTAGCACCTTCGTTATTTTTCTAGGGATAACGGGTAGCAAACATTTAAGTAAACGATTATTTAAATGAACACAATATCAAACCTGAAATTAATTAAACGCATTCGTGGAAATGTAACTAATATGAGATGAAACGAAATACATTTTAAATCAAATATTGATATTACTTGTTGGCACAGAGTTCATTACAAACATAATTAAACCTTTGATTTCAATACGTCATTTGCAATTTTCAATAATGTCAAAGTTCAATCTGTGTGCAACAAATACAATATTCTGTCTGCCATGTTTGACAGCACTTATTTGAATTATTTAATCTAGAGCAGTTTAGGCAACTCCCATATTCCTATAAAATCTAATTAAGTATCAGAAGAAACAACACATATCACCTAAAAGAATTGGTATAGAGCGCACAAGGTTTGTGCGCTCTATACCAATTCTTTGCGTGCGCACAAGGTGCTTTAGAAAAGTAATCAAGTAATTTCTTAGAAGCCTGAGAAGATTATTAATTAAACTAAAAATAGGTTATAAGAGAAATATTTAATTTTATATTTAATTCAAAGCTTACTGGTTGGAATTGGTGTTAAATATTCACTTAACACTACAAAATACTCTATCATCGTTATTTTTAACCGCATAACATGACGTCAATGTAATAGTAAACTATAAGAGGGTTGGTCGATATATCAATCAAAGCCACGCATTACTGGTTTAATTGGGAAACAATTCATTGTCTTGTTATAACTTAAATGATAGTATAATTGTAAAGTGTTCGTTAGTTTATTGTATATAATATATATATTAATTTTTATTTAGTGATAATCAAATCTTTGCCACCTGGCAAACGGACACGCAAAAGTGGACCAAAAGAACAATCTACGAAAAATAAAGTTAATACTGTCATGTCTTAAGAGGCTATTAAAAAAATTGATGACCGTTCCACAACTATGCGATTCGTTAGGAAATTTCTGCCACGCACCACCACGATGTGGAACCAGCTGCCCACTGATGAATTTCCGAACCAATTCGACTTAGGGTCCTTCAAGAAAAGAGCGTACCGATTCTTAAAAATCCGGCAGCGCGCTTGCGAGCCTTCTGGCAGTGCGAGTATCCATGTTCGGCGGTGTCACTTAACATCAGGTGAGCCTCCTGCTTGTCTGCCTCCTGTAACATAAAAAAAACTGATAGGGCCATCATACATGTTCAATATAACATAATTGACTGTTAAAGGCGATTCATGAAAACTAGATACATTTTTTACAAACTAGGAAGTTTAGAATTAACGAGTTAATATTTTATAGAATTCATGTCCATGCAGCAGATATATTATGCGATATATGCGTGCATCGCGTGCTTTTAATATAACCATTAGTGCTACAAAATATAATTTTAACTATTATAAATCACACGGACGTTGTTATACGTTACAATAACGTTGTTATTCGTTATACGTGTTCGTACGTAAACATATAAGTTGAAACATGTTATAACGACTTCGCATAACGGCCAGTGTAAAATGACCCCTTGTGGTTGTAATATTCAGGTTGTAATAGTCAGCCATTGGATCGGCCGACTCGATATCAGATGTATTTGAATTTCAAGGCGAGCTATTAAATTAGTTGCTTTTAATCTCCATTGGTTAGGTGGGCAAGTGTTATTCAATATATCTCGCCCCATTAAGGCCCAATCCAATAATCTACCTCAATCCATTTTTGACCTTTTGAGATAGACATCTTAATTCAATTATTGATACAAGTGTGCCAATCGACGGATTGTAAAAGACATTGGTCGATACAAGCTATCCATGGTAGGTCGGATCGGTATAATATGTGGATAGGCCTTTGTATGAAAATAAAAAATCAACTGTGCCAATATCCTATCTTAAGATTTTAACTTACACCAGTTTATAAAATAATTAAAAAAGCTATTTGATATGTTTTAAACATAGGCATGTATATATTTTAATATTATTTGTACGGTTTCATTTACTTTATTTGGTTTATATTGATTATCAAATATGTGCGTAGAGAGCAGAGATTGCATTCTATCAGTCGCCAAAAATGGATTGTCTTCCAGGGTTTGATTTTTGGAATGCAGATAGGAGATCGATCAACTATCACGGTCCAATCTCAGATTGATTTTATCTGAGATTGTGGATTATTATTTTTTTATTATTACTTATTGGGTTCGGGCGTAAGTTGTTTCACTATTTTGAGTTTGGGGCAGAGCAATAGTTTGGGTCGACTTTGACATTGAGTGCCTTTTAAGAGTTTGCAGAATTTTCCTTCTTCTATTCTGAGAACTGGAATGTGTCAAATTTTTTAGTAACTCGAAATCTTAAATTTGTCAAAAAAGAAATTCTGTTTGGATCATTTTACATAGTAACAGATCATTCCTATTTAAATTTCTGCTCCCAGTCACAGAGCTTCTTTTTAAGTTTTTCACATTTACGTTGGTCCGGACTAATCTGAAGTCGCCCATGGACACCGACAGGAGGCCTCCGAGTGCGTTTCCATAGTTTTAGTTTATTAACAGTGTTATCAGTGTTCTCAGACTTATCGTGTCATAACATAGTGTAGGTATTTCCGGAAATTGCATTTTGTGTCAACAATGTTCTTGTTCCAACTTCGTAGCTTGTCAGTTTCGAAGTTTATTATGAACAACTTCAGTGCAACTAAAACAAGTTTCTAACTAATTCTGCCAGGTATACGTTTTGTTTATTTTTAACGCCACATTATTAAAGATGGCGCCTGGTAGATAGTACCGGTGACCCCAGAGTTGGTGGTTTCCTCGCTCAACGAATAACTACCGCAGTACAGTGAGGAAAAGCTGCTACAAAAGGTACAATGCCATAGGGGACCCATGTTTTCAAATTTTCTTTATAGTTATTATGTGGGGTAAGAAAATTCTAATATATACACTAAACAGATTTCTTTCCTTTTCAAATCATTCATAGTCATATTTTTAATAATAAACTACATATGTATTTTAAAAAAAGACATTTAATTAATTCAATATTATTTGTTTGGGAATCGATTAAGGGCACGAGCGGTATACATAACAAATACATTACAATCATACCTATTCTCAACCTGTTATAAAATAAAAATCTCCAAAAATACATATATATCACAAATATCACGGTGTTTTCATTACCTAACTTATAAATTTAAATAACTATTGCAGTAATATTTAAAGTCGTGTCAGAGAAGTTTAATAAACATTGACGAATACTGAATTAGCACAGGTGTTTGGAAGCCCAAACAAAAACAATTCCAATGTTAAGAAACGTAATGTGTAATTTTTTGAGGTAACTAAAAATGGTAGTTAAAATTTCATCAGTATGCCATATATCATAATGCATCAGTCAAGATGGTGTATTCACTACTAAGTTTTATTCTAAATATAATTACAGCCCTTTATTAAAATATTCATGTAAGTAATTTTATAGAATAATTGCCAATAACAGATTTTCTTTTAAAAATCCTATTAAGTTCTAACAGCTTTAATATTCGATAAACCTTTAGATTTATCTTTGAACTCGAAGAATTCTTTGAAAATCAATTTCAACGAATACTTATAACCTACGTTATAACTTATAAGAAAATAATCTCCTAAGTTTATAGATTTTCTAAATAAATTTCCACAGCTACACAAATACGATGCCCATTCTACTAAATATGTCTAGACGTACAGGAGTGATACTTTGAGCAGAAAATCTGAGTCTAAGATTAAAAAGATCAGCGTACCAATTCTTAAAAGGCCGACAGCGCGCTTGTCAAGGGCAGGAGTATCACTTAACATCAGGTGAGCCTTTTGCCTCCTGTAACGAAAAAAAACTCTTAGAGACATCTAACATCTGGAAAGTAAACATAACTGCATTTCCGTTTGAAATTTTTCCATCATACTTTCATTACACCCAAATAGTACGTAATACTGAATTTCTCGCTAACGAAGTGGATACCAGCAAGTGTTGGTAAAACAAAACATCGTTGTGTAAGGCCAATGAGTAATGGTTGAGTCATTCAATATATAGTATTGAGGCTGGGTGCAGACTAACGCATTCAAGGCCTTCGAACTGTCTAAATGGAATTGCTTCGTGCAATTTTGAACTTGCATTAAATAATGTGTATAATGAAAGGAATGTGTACAATTTAATTTATTTACACAAAATCAATCATTAAGTTAAATTGCGCATAGCATTTTAACTTGTACTTAATAAATTCCAATGGGCAGATTTATCATTAGTTTATTTATTCCTCTTATATATTTAAATATTGTTGGATTCATAAGAAATATATAATGTCGTGTTTGCAAAGGTGTAGTACATATATATAAATATTATTCATGCTTTTCTGTATTTTTATATCACACAGGTAATTTTTTTTAAAGGTGTAATCAGGCGTATTTTATATGTAATTTGAATTAACAATACAGAGTTGTTGTATGTGAATTCATATATAGGCATAAATGTTTGCATACTGAATGAATACTTTATACTATTAGACTGGAACATAAAATTAAACGTATAAAAACTTGCATATAAAAAATTACAGTATTTATAAATCACTGACTAATATAAAATGCACCACATGTTTTATTATTCAATTAAGGTTATTAATATCTCCAGTTGTGCCTTGACATACTAGAGTCTTACTCCTCGATGTAATAGAGATACACTAGATATGGAATTATATTTGAATATACATATTTCTACAAATACTTTAAAATTATGTCGGACAATGCATTGTTTACGTGCAGTGTTTTGTGGTGAACCTCGGAAACGGTGAAATTTTGTTAACAAAACTTTATAGAAACTTAAAGCTCGTTGCAAAGTGCAAGAGTGTGCGGCGAATTTATTTCAAAATTACAAGCACATTCTCATAATAACACTTTAAATTTTCGATATTTCTTTCAAAAGTAGTATTACTTTAATAACAATTTGTTTACTAACCAATATTAACATAGCAACTGAGACTCAATTATTAGTAACTCGAATATTTTTCATTTATATATCTATTTATTTTAAAATTATCAATATCTAATCCACTATAACTTTTAGTGCATTCGTCATTTGTTTGCTTGATTCTTATAAATTTGATAAGCGAACCGATCTGATAGCGTGTTGCATTTATGCTTTAATAATAAGTTTTATGTTGAAATACACATTTATTATTTAAAAACTATTGAAATTACGTAATAAAATAGTAATTTAAGAACTATGTTAGGAGATACATTTCTGTTCTCATGTAACCTATACTGTTAAAAATTGAGAATTTTTTAAAAACTATTTTCGTTTTTAACCATCAAATTCAATTCTGGCTTCAACTTGTACAGAATAGCCTTTTCATGAAAACGAAAACTAATTGGACCTTTCAATTATATCAACTATCAGTCTCTATTTATCAGAGCGTTAACATAGTTTGATAGAAAGAAAGAATGTTGTTTGTATGTGATATTATTAAATTGGGCTTCCTGACATGGGTCGAAAAAAAAAGATATGTGGAAAAATTATGATGTTAAATGTCGTATGTTTGTCCACATATCTCTCATAAACTAAAACTATGTAGCTCCTTTTAGATTTCAGATACATTCAATTCAATGTTCCTTGATATTATTGAAAATGATAATTATACTGATAAAACTAAAATGAATTGTGTTTTGATGAGACGTCGATGTAGTAACTAGGCAATATAAGAGGTTTGAAGATAATAATCCGAGTCTAGACAGAGCTATGACTCCTGAATGTGAAAAACTAATTTCATTTTAAAATATAGTAGTCAAAGAAACTTAGTCTCACAAATAAGGCGCACAGTCCACAATTTAATTTAATTAAATTTCGTTTACACTACTCACATTTTTTATGTAAAGACAACTAATAAATGTCGCGAACGAGGCGCAGAATTCCTCAATTCAAATAAATGTCAAAGGGACTTTGAAAACGTTTGTTATAGTTGGACTTTTCGTATTAATTAATAAATTAAATTCATAGTCTCCAAGTTACACGGCGTATTAAATATACATATACAATTTTTTATTGTTTATTATTTTTTATTTGTTTAACAATTTTATTGATTAAGAGACCAGGCCAGGGTGTGTTTCACAATGTATGGATAAAGTACCAACTAGCTATGCAACTCATAAATTATTCGGGAGATAAAAGTTCCGAAGAAATTTCTCACTACCTGATAGTCGTAACGCAACAATAGTGTTTATCCTACCAATTAGTAATAAATAGCTTATTTGGAACTTATCCGGACATTGTGAAACAGACCCTTAGTCTGATGGTTAATGATGTCATAAAATATTGTTCCATTTAGACTAAACTTTGCCCTCTACAGTTGCATGTAAATTTTCATGGTCTCTAAACCAGAAGTGATTCCAGTAAAGTATGTATCTAGTAACGTTTATTACCAACAAAAACACACACACATAAACACACAAAAAACCAATAATCAAAGAGAAAAATTATATAAAAGATGTAATGAGACGTGTATATATATATATATATTTTTTTTCCTTAAGTTACGCCCGATCACATGTGTGATGCATCTGATAACCTTTAGCTTCATAAAGAGTACGGCTCTTTATGAAGCTAAAGGAAAGAAAATGTGAATGTGAAAAAGAAAATGTCGACTAAGATTTATTAATAATATATTATTTGTTACAGGTAAGTTGATTACATACGGCATTGGCGAAGGGAAGTCTCTAGCGAAGGTTTGTATCTATAAAGCGAATTTTAATGGCCAAGCGAACGTAAACTATATAAAATTTGCTTGTATGGTTATCAATTTGTCGTGTCACTTTTTTGTATGATCAGGCATTGTTCCTTCGTGAACCGATCTGGATGATGAACATTATTTGTATTTATTGGCCTAAGATAATAGATGTTAATTTTGATGAATCAATACATTAGTTACAAGATATATATATATAGCTTTATATTGATCACTCAGCTCACATAAGTACCTACCTACTATTATTTATTCAAAAGAAATAACATAATACATAAAAATATACCTAATAACTAACCTTAAAATTTAATAATTAAAAAATATTATTAAAAGGAGTCCCTTTAGGCAAGGTTCCGAAGATACTGGCAGCATTCCCCCTTTGAATAGCTTGACTAATTCTTTGTGCGAGGTAGTTAATTATTTTTTTTATTGGAAGGCTCGTTAAAACCTGCACATTGCACAACGTACCGCCGGTGTATCTTCAGACCCATCTTGAAACCCTCTAGAAAGAAGACACTCACGTCTATATAGATATAATTGTAGTCTATGTTATTAGTCATGCCATGCAGTAAGTTCGATGTAGGAATACTGTCTCTCCGAGAATTTTATTGACTATGGTTGAGGTGTTCGGAGAATGGTCAATAAAAAAAAATTGTAACCTTTTTTTAGCCATGAGCTAACAGGTGAGCTTCTGCCTCCTGTAATAAAAAAATCTAAAAGGCAAATAGGTGATCAGCCTCCCGTGCCTCGTACACGCCGACGGGTTTTTGGGTCTGAGGCAAGTCGGTTTCCTTACGATGTTTTCCTTCGCTATACGAGCGAGTGTTAAATGAGCACATATAAAGTTCATTGGTGCACAGCCCAATGTCGAACCTAGGAACTGAGAATCCCACGCTGGAGCCACTAGGCCAACACTGCTCTAGGTGATGGTCTCGGTGAGGCCTATAAAGGCATTTAATTGTTGATTGTAATTAGTAGTCGTAGTTAATAAATGAAGGAGAACTATTTCTTCACAGCCTTAAATTGTATCTACGCAACATTCAATGTTTCTTAGGATTGTCAGATTGAAAGCGTTCTATGATTCAGTGATGAAAAACATTTGAATAGAATTCAGCCGAATCTGAATCGAGTTATATTTAGCTCGCCACCGACGCTACCGGAAAATGTAACACGGCACATCATTCGGTAACATGTAGATGTGGCATTTGAAAATACTATTTATGTACCAACTACTGTTATGTATTTACATTATTCCTAACTAATTTTCTTATCAATAGAAAATTAAATAATTTTAAATCTTTCCGAGGACCTGCTGGCTTCTTTTCGCTGTATTGCGATACATTTACTGAAAGCAGTCTGTTTTCACCGATACCACCAGGCGCCGACTTAAATCTTCAATTTGCACATTGATCCCATGGCCCAAGAGTGTCTAGTATCTACTCTTTGTCAGAGGCAATCAGGAGTTTTAGGAGATGAGGCAAAAGTCTATTGAGAGGGCCCTACTTAAATCCCCCGAAAAAAAGTTTTGAATTCCGACTAGTTAACACGAGTAAACAACTTTTCTTTTGATACATTTTGTCGCTGTTTTACCATTATCATTGTACAAACATGATTATATTGTTCTTACATATTAATAAAAATCATTGATCTGTATTTATACATTTATGTTTGATACATACTATAATAACGTACTTTGTTGTTTGTACGACAAAGGATTTATTAAAATTAAGAAATTAATTTTAATAAATCCTTTGTTGCCTTGAGGTCTCTAGAGCTCAAAATACTGTACCGTAACCATTTCAATGCCGATACTAAATAAGTTCTGATTCCATGAAACATTTGAAGCAACCTAAAATCAACCCAAACGCAAACAAACTCGTTCATTTTTCCTTCAATTAAAATACTTTGTTTACGACCAATTTGATAGTAGCTTTGTTTTTCTTGTGTTAATTGCCAGGCGAACTTTCTCACTTTCTTTTTTTAAGTCTTGTATAATTTCTTCAAGTTTGTGAGGGTTCCCTTCGAATAATACAATGTCGTTTGCTAATCGGTGAAGTAATTTCTCTCGTCTATATTTAAACCAAATTAATTCCATTCATTTCATTTAAAATGTCGATCCGAGAGTTTTAATTTGTATTCTTGTTTTGTAGTTAGCATATATGAATTTGTTTTATGACACCTTGATTTTCTAAGCTTTTAGTTTTTAACAAACATGTTTGAGGCTGTCATAGCCATAAGCTTTGGTGTATGCCATAAACACTGTTTTGTTATATTCACTGTACTTCATTACGATTTGTTTGACTGCATACTGTATACAGATCTATCGATGCGAAGTTTTTCATAGCCAGCCTGGTGTTTAATCGGTCTAGATATATATATGTTTGACATCAGGCTTATTGGTCTATCGTTTGATAAGTATTCCTTTGAGCCTTTTTAAGTATTATGTGCGAGGTTTCCCATAATTTAGGAATCTGTTCTGATGTTAGGATGTCGTTAAAGATTTATTTCTTTTCTTCTTTCACTAATTTGTTCGTGACCTTGGCTGGACCTGGTGCATAGATTTTGATAATACAAACCAAAGAATCGTTTCACGAAGTTATTTAAGAGATTTCTCTCAGATTCCGTTTGCCTAGTATATTGACATTCAATACTGAAAAAACTAAACAAATATGGAAACAACACATTCTTATTGAACCTAATCAAAAAACCTTCCCACCACGGTTGATCGCTGCGGAAATCAAGTGGGTCATCTTAGCTTGAAGAAGCGTTGTAAGACCTCAAATGGGACGTATTGAGAGTAAGCGAAAACGGAGGCCAAAGAGCAGTTTTTTTTAAAGTTAAAACCCACTTAAAAAATTCCATAGAAAATTTCATCAGTATGACACAAAGAAGGTATTTCTAAATGCAGTATTCAAAATATCTTAGGTTGAAAAGGATCTCTTCCTATGTTTTCTAGTTATTTGGTTTCAATATTTATTTTTGCCCAGCATTGTTTGTTTTATGGCGCTTCTAAACGGGCCATGTTTTGCTGCAATTGATGGCTGCAACACATGGCCCGGCAACATTGCAAACAATGTCAGCCACACTATGCAATGTTGCAGTAATGTCCCGGCCATATAGCCAAACATGTTTTGTGTAGCCACTTATGGCCGATATGGCCCCGATGGGTTGCCGAACGATCGCTAGGCTATCGAATTCAACTGCAATATTGCACAGCCAGTTCTATTGTTGTTTCAGTCACTCTCTTTGTTATGGCATAGTGTATCCTTTTCTACGCGACATGAAGTTTGCTATGAGTGAAGTGTGCCTGTTGCTATATTCTGTGTTTTGCGATCAGCTGCATTTTGACAACTACGTAAAAATGGTTACTGGTCTAACAAGACAATTACTGATTTTATTGAAGAAATACATTTGCACCCCGAGTTGTGGGATATAAAAACCGGCTCATAAAAAGATAGAAATTCTAAAAAAGATGCATGGAATGAAATCGCTGAAAAGTTTGGCATAACAAGTAACGAGGCTTACAAAAAATTCAGAAGCCTAAGAACTTACGCAAATAATGAGGAGAAAAAGAAGAAAAGTGGTAGTGCTGGCGGTAAAACAGTAAAGTGGTTTGCTTAAGATGCGATATCGTTTCTCTTTACTCAAAATACCACGAATATAGGATTACATAGTGAAAATGAAAACTTGTAACGTAAGTATCTTTAATAAAATATTTTAGTCATTATAAATGTACATATCTCTGTATTACGTATGTTATATATCGATTGATAAATTGAACTTCTTCCCTCGAAATCTTTTGCAACTTGTTTCCATTCTGTTACTCCTGACGGCATCTGAAAGGCTTAAAGATATACTAACAATTTTATGCATTCACAGGCGACTGAAACTACACACACTGACATCAGTGCTGACCCACGTGAAGTCGTAGAATCAGAAACAACCGACACTTTGGAAGCCGTCGATACTACTCCAAAACCACGTACTAAAAGGCTCAAAATATTATACGCGATGCTAACGAAAATAAAAACGAATATGCTGCTACTAGATACCTATTATTATTAAATTTAAAAAGTACATAATAGTTACTACCTATGAGTAACATATTTAATAAACCCATGTTAACTTACCTTGATGTATTATTTTAATCCTTCTATAATAGCTGTACAAACCTCTGGAATAAAAGTTGAAATCTAACACTCGGAACAGGTACATAAAACTTTTAAATGAATCTCCTGTTGCCAAAAACCGTAGAGTTATCGCAAATCTCATGATGGCGATGAAACAGGTATTGCTGTTCTCATGTTTGTATCATTTCTTTTTATTTTTGGTCCAATTTTGTTTAAGAGAAAGTCAAAGTCGCCTTTTGAAATTCTAGCCAAGTTCTTGAATAATTTATTATCAAGGCTTATTACTGCTACTCAAATTGTCTACAGTTTCACGCCTATTTAAGTAAGGTCGAATCCTCAATCTCTTCTTTTTCTGTTCTTTTAAAATTAATATAAGCTGCTGCGACAAGTGTGATTTCATCAGCCATTGGTGCCGGTATGTGTGGCCCGTTTAGGAGTCTGCATCATGGGCCATACTATTGCTGACATATTGCAACACATGGCCCGGCCATAGATTGCTCGGCCATCATCTGCATTAAAACATTTTTGTGATGGCCGGACAATTAATTGCCAATAGTGCAGCCATCAATTGCAGCAAAACATGGCCCGTTTAGAAGCCCCATTAGTTGATGTGTTTTCGAAATTGTTAGAGATGTGTTCTGTTTTTTCTGTGTAGACAAGGTGGATACAGTTTTTCTCTGTTCATTTTTTCGCGATGGTTATACTGCGGTTTTTCAATTACCAATCCTCCTCTCTAAAAGATTCAATATATGTTATTTTCTTGCAATTGTGGGTGTGGGTATTTTTTTACAACGAAATCTTGTTATTTAATAACAATTTTTAAAATATTATTCAATGAATATTAAATCTTTTACAGAATATACGTTAGAATCCGCAAAGATCAAATAATCCGTTTATAACTCCATCGGTGAAATAATCCGTTTTCAACTAAATTTTACTTCTCTTTATGTCGAATTTATCATATCTTTGAAATATTTACATAATTTTGCCATTTACTTGTATTACAATACTTATTATTACGCGATTTTCATTATTAAAAAATATATTTTAACATCGCAATCGTCATACGGTATCTTCTGTCAATAAAAAAATATTTATTTCTAATACCACATCTATACTTCGCAGATCAAGATTATATCAATTACATCACACAACGTTCGTGTGAACACTTGTTATTTCGATGTTTTGATCGCGTTGACCTCAGACATTTAAGCCCACATTTTTGTGTCTGCCATTACCCCATTGTATGCTTCAAAAACTGAGGCTGCAAAAAGAACTTTTGATATTAATTGTGTAGTCTAAAAATGTTACAGGATATTTAAGGCGAATTGTATGACGTTTTTTTGTGCAAGTATTCTCTTTCATATATACATTTTTGTCGACGATTTCGATATATTAATAAAGCCCTCATCAGCTTAGTACATTATTGTTATATTCAAAGGGAATGTTTTAAATCATTTTAAAACATTTGTTTACACTATAACACGTGTTGCTATAGAGCAAACCCAGGTATGCAGGGGGAGGTGTATTGTAAACAAATAGACATCTTTTTAACTAAAGCGTCTCAAGCACCGACGATATTCTTTAGTACGTAGAAATATTGATAACACAAGGGATATTGACCTCTTGGGTAAATTTTAAATACTACCAGTTCTAATTAATGGAGAGTACTATGTCCAGCGTGGAGAGGACGTTGACAGGCTGAAAGGACAGAAGTGTCATAAAATCTAGACAGATGTATAGCATTTGTCGTAGTTGTGTTTGACGTGTAAATAAATTTGAAGATGTGTTCATCGATGATTTGTTCTTATCTTATTTCACCGATGGCTGCAATCAGCAGGGTGAGAGAAGACATACTTTTCCAATAAATAGGTTAAATAGTTCATTTAGGTAAATTTTGTTGACTTATGTATCTAAATTTAATGTCAGTTTTAAATCAAGGTTTATGAACAGCAGACAGAAAAATGGCAAGAACTCTCCAACGTTATTTAATAGTTAATTATTATATTACTTAAAAAAAAAACAAAACATACTCCATTTATTTTCTTCATCTTTATTAACTTTTAGATTTAAAATCATGGTTGTAATCGAAAAATAAGAAAAGGCACTCTCCGTCACTCTTGTTTGCCGCCTAATAATTGCCGATTAATTACTTTACAAAGAAAATTAAAATATATTTAATTTAGATAAATTATCTTCAGTTATGTAGGTATCTAAATTTACCTGATTTGATAATCATGGTTTAAAACGGATGACAAGGACAGGCCATATTATAATCGCCAACTATTAAGTACTATTAATACTTGTTCATGCCGAAACTATTACCCACGTGACATAGGATGATAAATTTACGATCAACTAGGAAATTTGTGAGAACAGAACGCTTCAGCTTATCACAGCTAAAGATTTTCATTCAAGAATTACAAATGCAAAGAATATTGAAACATTTGAGTTTATTAATTTCATACATTTGTTCACGTTGCTGGCGTAGATAATACTGGCATTGAATGAAACGGTTTACACTAATAACCGTAAAAGGACGTTGAAATAGCGATGACGTTATCTCTTTTTATCACAAAATGCAGCGACCTTCTACCGCGCTGACGAATCGTCGGACATACCTAAATTTAATCACGTATATTAACAAATTATCAACATATTTTGATTTTTCTGTTATAAATTAGTAAATAAATAAAGATTTTTTAACGATCTTGTAAGTTACATTTTATCTTATTTCTACTTTATATACTACTTATACTTAGTAACGAAATTAAATTAAGGTAAATATAAATATTATCATATTATTTGCTATTAGACACCGGTTTCTTGGTTTTTCTGTTACTGATATTTTAATAACCTTTTTCTATAAATATCTACTATGTTATTATATGAACATTGAAAATTTGCGCCTACGTTTATGGCGTCTTTCTAAAGTTATTCGTTTTTATAATTTGACACCTACGTGTTTGTGTATACGCATAGTTCTTTCAGTACGTAGACCAGTTTTAATGACATTGAGATTTATTAATTTAAACGTTTTCCAAAATTTTATTAGGGTCACCGCTAAAAATATAATTATTAATAACGCACTCGATAACTCATTTAAATAAACTTCAGTTCAGTATATGTATAGCACTCGAAAGATGAAACGTTATGTGAATAATGTATTTTTTATAATATATATATTAATACATTATTTAAAAAAATGGCTGCGATGCGACTTTTTCCCATAGATTGTAGATTCGAGGTGAACCAATGGACTGGAATGAGCGTTTAATAGTCGTTAGTACGACGAAGAAAGTCATCGTGAGGAAACCGGCATGGCTTAGACCCAAAAAACTGACGGCGTGTGTCATAGAACGTTTATCACCTATGTGTATTAAAAAAAAGATTCAGCCGTAAACATTAACCCTAGATAATGAAAACAAGTCTATAATAAGCGTGGTTCACTGAGGAATTGGCAAAGCTTTATCAATATATTTAAGTTGAAAGTCAAACTGCATAAAACTGCATGAAGCTGCATATTTTAACCAAATTAACCAAACCAAATTAATTTATATGCATCACAGAGTTTTTATTTATAAAGAATAACAAGGTTCAAAGGGAAACTAATACTATGAATAGGTTTGTTCTGAAAATTTTCATGTTAGAGTTTTTTTTGGCATTCAAATAATTTGAGATTTGTATTCTAAAATCGATACAATTTTAATACAGATAAATATTTCAATGCAATAGAAGTACGTTTTGTAAGTTTACTTAAATTATACTTTACTTGAAAAGCTTGTTGACTTGTTAATTAATATAAGTATTAATTTCATATCAGTGCAATCTATTACCGTTAAATATTTGTATTAGCAATTTACTTTTGTTTAAATTGTTTAAAAAACAATCGTTCAGGATCTAATCGAAAGTTTAAACGATCCATTACCGTCTTTTGCTTGTAAATATAATAGGAGGGAAACGGTCTGGCTTCCTACACAAATGTTGATTAATCGGGTATTAAATTTGTTGAACGATTTTCATCATTCATACATATTTAATATCATAACTTTACCTATTGGAGATAGGAGGTTGTAGTGTCAGTCCATTAGCCCGGGAGGTGGAATTCTGCCCCTCTTCTAATCCAGACTTCTTGTATCTTGTATTTGCTTGATGATTGATAATGATCAATTATTACTTATATGTATTTAAAAAAAGTTCACGTATAAGAGAATGTCAGAGATTCTCAATTTTTGCATATGCTTACAAAATATGAAATTATTGCTTTATATTTTTACTTACGACAGAATAACTATTAGTGTAAACTACAGGCTCGTCACCGCACGCGTGCCTAAACTACCATATTCCTGTATGGACTAATATAGCTATTGGTTAAACAAAACCACTCGTTAAACAAACTACAATTCTGAAGCGAGAATAAAATATTGCATTTGGCACGTCGTGATATACATGTTTTGATTTACTAGTATTAAATTCTGCGCTATTCAGCAAACTACCTAAAATAATTATCCTTCCGATTGACCGATTCAATGATTCGAATCGTCGACGACCAGTCACTTTCCGGCGGCTTGATCCATTAGCCTTGCGAAGAGATCATGGACTTGGATGGACTCATCTTCTACCGCGTTCACCATGGAGAGTGTTCACAGGCGTTGTTCGGTCTAATAACTGCAGCTGAGTTCAATTATCGGACCTCAAGACAGAATACAAAATATTATCAGTATCATCACGTCCATCATTCCACAACTGAGTATTTGCCGCTCACCACTGCTATTTGGCACCAGCTGCCCTCTGAAGCATTTCCGACCGAAGAAAACAGTGTACCAATTCTTGAAAGGCCGGCAACGCACTTACCATCCTTCTGGTAATATTCATGGGCGGCGGTGGTATCACTTAACATCAGGTTAGCTTGCAACCCGTTTGCCTCTTATTACATAAAAAAATTGGTCTTTTGTTATACTTTGCTTTGAAACTAACAACACTATTCTACAACACATCATATGCAGATTTTTTGAGAATTTCAAAGTATTAATAACTGAAATGTATACTTTAGAAGCCTTAACCTAAAGGAATAGCTACTCATTATATGCACAACACATTTATCGTACTAAAACTGACGCGTGTGTGGCAGATATACCATTGTCCATATAGTTTATCTTGTGTGCCCGATTGAATAGTTTTTAAATCGCCTTAATCTTTGCTTGAATCTCAACGGTTTAAGATGCTTACGTTACCTCGTGAGTCACTGACCAAAATACCACAACGGTTTCATTGTTACGCAACAAGTTTGGCGTTACCCATATAGAGGAAATTGGTTTAATTTTCCAGTTTTAGCCGCTGATGTAGCCGCTGAAATTTAATAAAATCGGGTGGGACTGTCGGATAACAAGATTAGAGCAGAAATGCCAACAGGGTCGGTATATAATGCAAGTTAAATCGCTTGGTTAGTTTCCCGCGGGGATACAGTAATTGTGTGTAGTCTATCTCCGAACAGTATCAAGTGTAATAAAGCCAAATGCCTGTTCCATTGGAATTTCTTTCGTATTTATTTTGCTTTTTCTTACTGGAAACATTCGTTTTTGTTTTGATTTGTGTTAGGGTTGCTTGGAATACTTGACTTATGGCTTATTATGGGGTCATGATATTGATGTCGAATCTATTTTCATCCTGCAGAAGAGGGCTATTGTGCGTATTGCAATCTATAATTTAAAATGTAGGGAATCTCTGAGAGATAAATTCAATAAGATTAATATTCGTACCTTTCCCTCGCAATATATTTATGAAAATATCATGTATGAATACACAAATAGTGATAAGTTTACTAGAATAGAACATACGCACAATGTTAATACTCGGAACAAACGCAGGCTGCAATTGCCCCATAGTAGACTATCTAAAGTTAGTAATTCTTTTTTGGGAAAAGGGATTCTCTTTTTTAATAAAATCCCAGAGGCTCTTTTATCTCTGCCTTTTAATAAATTATAGAAATGCATTAAATAAAAGCTGTGTAAAAAGGCTTACTATAAAGTTAGTGATTATCTAGTTAATAAAAGGGCCTGGGAATAGTGCTGGGTAGGCTACTTCTAATTAATTTGCTATATTTGTTTCATTTGAACCTGTAGGCATCCCTATGCCTAATAATATAAATTTAATGACGTGGAATAAGTGATACCTGTATAACTTATGTATCTCTATAGCTAAAGGCAGCTCGTTGCAGCTTGTTTTAAAATTTTCCTTTACATACATTTGAATCTGTTTTAGTAAAATCTTATGTATTCGTAAAAAACTATACAAATACATACATATAGAAAAGATAAATGGAAAGCGCACACTTAATTAAATGTTGAATGTTGTTTAACAAATATTTGTTAAATGAACTGAATTATTGACGTACAAGTTTGTTAGTTTAAACTGCTTTGCTTATAGCGAAACTAATATATATAATATTATGGGTTTAATAACAAAATAATGCGTGTAACGTAATGCTAAGAATTGATATGGACGTTAAATCTATTTTATTACAAATATATAGTGGTTGGCCCTTTAGCATAACATTCAAATGATAAGGAAGGGCTGATCTCGTTGTTGTATCGTCATAAGCATTTTCCTAACATTGAGTTGGAATCTAGGGAAGAAACGTAAATTTAAAAAAAACCGGTAAGTAGATTTTTTCAGGCAACAATTGCTAACTTAAAGCCTAAAAACGACCGCACACCGAACCATTGTAGTATGAGAGATATGGAATACAGGCTTTTGTGACCTTCGTACTCACACATTTCTACGCTATATAACTCAGGGCTGGTCTCAATAGAGATATGCCGAGTCGGCCTGGACGAAATTAATAAGATAAACAAAATGGAATATAGATATTATCTAACTTAAACAACAACTCGGGCAGTTCAGCTCAACCATGAACAGTGTTGGCCTAGTGGCTTCAGTGCGACTGTCATGCCTGAGGTCGTAGGTTTGATTCCCGGCTGTGCACTAATGAACTTTCTTTCTATGCGTGCATTTAAAATTCGCTCGAACGTTGAAGGAAAACATCGAAAGAAATCGGTTTGCCTTAGACCCAAAAGTCGAGGGCGTGCGTCAGGCACAGAAGGCTGACACCTACTATTAGATTAACAAATGATCATGAAACTTTATAGAAATCTGAGGCCCGGACTTAAAAATATTGTAACGCCATTGGTTTATATTTAAACCATACCTCGGAACCAGTTTCAGTGTCCTGTTATGTAGTCTAGTACAGTGTTACTTTAACGGGTTTCAAGGCTTCGCAGAATAATCATTTCTCAATGAGAATTTATTAACAATAGTTCGCCATTCCTTGGCACACTGATACATTGTTACTTTAAAAACATACAGGATTTAATTTGATAAAGTCAAAATTGTTTATTCATATAGATAACAACACACACACATACTACACTTATGAACACCAAAAAAAGAAATACATATTGAATGCTTCTAACTTTACATTACTGATAGTTCTCAAATTAAGGGAGAAAAAGAAGAACAGGCAATAAACTCTCCGTCACTCTTTTTAATCGCCAAGTCTGTTTACACAATATTTGTCAGGACCTGCAACTACTACACCACGTTCCTCATGACTTCTTAAGTAATTAATAGTTAATTAATAATAATAAAATAAATCCAAAACAAAGATTTGTCCTCTATAGCACAACAGTAAAAATGTACTTATAAGTAAACATGACAAACGAAGAGGCAGAAATACTTCCATTGATTAATAATAAATACTAAACGCAAATCGATTTCAAAGTGTAAGGAGAGCAACTATCGGAACTTAACTCGTAGATCAGATCAGAGTTCACTGAAGGGTGGGATAAATTAGTTATTTACTTAATGCGGAAGTTCACAATAAAATCAAATAAGAATCCAGGAGTGGAATTGTTTGCTTACCCAAGTGGGTAAACTTCACACTCCCGGTGGGCGTCTTCCCTGAGAGACACGACCTTCAACTATTCAAACGAGCGCACTCCTGTCTAAAAGGCCGGCAACGCACCCACTAAAAATGGGTGCCTTTGGGCTACGATGGGCGTCCCGCAGGCTCGTTTACACACCTCTAAGGATTCTGTTCTACATTTTATCGTTAATCGGGCTAGATACATTTATTTATTTCAGATTACAATTCTTATATATTTAAATGGATTAATTACTATCACGTCTTCTTATGTTATATTGGCTAGTAAACAAAACAAAAACCTTTGTTGGGACATGGTCAACATACCAACTTTTTAAGATATGAAGAATTCTACAATACACCGAAATACTACAAGTAGCGGGAATAAATTCCAAATTTTATTATGAAAGAATGCGAATTGCATTGCAAAAGCAATCGAATCCGATATGATCCATTTTAAAAATGTATGGGAATGTGCAAAAGCAGAAGACGTCATAGCATTCATTTGCAAGAGAACTATTTGTTGTTTTTTTTTTAAATTTCAAAAATCCAGGACTTTTAGATAAAAGTGGTTGGAAAATAACGTTATAGCGAACATCAGTTTGTAGTACATAATTCATATCTCTAAAATGTATGGCGAGAACAGAAATAGGTTAATGGCTGGGATAGTGCGGGATGAAATTATACTGCATTTGAATAATTCAAACTTATGTAAAATCGTCGACTTGCATGTAGGCTTTAATACAGTGACGCTCACTTCATTTTGCGGTTTCATTTGTTATTCATTCTAACCAAGGATTTTAACAAGATTTTCTCTAAGAATAAACATTTAAATCTGAACAAAACTGTCTTTTAATTCTCACACCAAATATTAAACAAAATGCGTTGATATTTCATTAAATACTACACCTATTTGATAAACTGGACTGTTCATTCCTGATATAAATACAAGGTATTTATGCACAAACGTATGAAATTTAGCACGCGTGCTTTGAAGTCTAAATAGATCATCATCAGTTATAAATGGACCGTTCTGTAAAAGCGTGTTTTTACGTATTACTCGTGCTGAAAAATAAAATACGTTTAATATGGAATATAAGATAGAGAAGTATCACTTATTCCACGTCCATTAAATTTGAACCTGTAGGCATCCCTACTCATCGGCAAAGAAGACAGAGGGTGTAGGCCGAGATACCGGCGTAAAAAACTCTCGGTTTTTGTTCTACACACAAAGCTTTAAATCTATTTCCGGTCGAACTCACAAAGCTTCAACAACTTCCGGTTGGAAAAATACGTAATATTAGCCTTAAATGCTTGTTAATAGAGTTAGTAAACTAACGAAAGAGACGGTCTGCCTATTAATGCAGTAAAGAAGATGATGGTCATTTCTTGACAGTTTCTTGTAGCTGAAAAGAATTTGGGAACTTGGGTTACTATCGAGAACTGATCAGGAAGTTTAGGTTAGTACTCGCTTCGGCAGTACGTTAACTAAAGTTGAAAGGTCTTGAGATGTGATGTTATCGATGGATAAGCTGGAATCCTAATCGAATTGAAATTTAAAAGAAAACTTACGCAGAAACAACAGAAAGTTGTGTACCTAGGCCAAGTGTTGCGCCATGACCGCTAATACCTCCTTCTTATAATTCATATTAAAAGGCGTGTTAGTAGAAGAAAAAATGTTGGATTCATTCAGTCGTTAGTTAGTGGACGGGTTCAGCGACTACGTAATATTTGCTGCATCTAGCACAGGATAATACACATTTCACGAGACTTAGACGGCTAAACCCCAGTAATGGAAGGCACCAAAAGAAAATATATTTTCTGTGTTAGCGTTCAAATTCATAAAATAATTATTGTACTTACTAATGTTTCTTTTGGCGACAATTACATAAAGCTTTCTGCTGCTCCTAAACTCGCAATTATACAAATTATATATTCGTTAAAAGTTATATTTAAATCGCATGGACCAAATGCAATATCTAATATATATATATATATAAATCTCCTGTCATGATGTTTGTCCGCGATGGACTCCTAAACTACTTAACCGATTTTAAATTAAATTGGCACACCGTGAGCAGTCTGGTCCAACTTAAGAGATAGGATAGCTTACATCTTTAATTATAGTCGCAATTTTATTTTATTGCAAATTATTTGTTTATTGTTTGATACAATTCTAACTGATGGCGCTGTGTTAAAAGTACCAACGTTTAACATAAGTTCTCCTACAGTTTCCCTTGAATAGTTTACTACTATGTAATATTACAAAAACTTTAGCAACGGCAACGCTTGGCCGAGTCTGCTAGTGACTTAATAAAATTAATCTGAGACAAAGTTTTTATTAAAATTAGTCTTTTTCATTTTTTATCTTACTCATCTTTTTACAATTATAGTATTTTTACATTTTCATACTCCTTTATGGGTGATTAATGTCATATAAAAAAATTATAATTATTGCAACGGAAAATACTAAACGGTTCAAAAATAAGTGTTGTTTTTTGAAATTATTATAATTATACATTTTGTATGTGTAATCTATTTCTAACGAGTGCAGTCTTTCCAAAATGGCCAAATTTATTAGTTTCCATGCACTGCAATCATTTAAATTTTTAGACGATAGCAAGCAAATTTTGTTTTTTACATATCAATATCATAGCATTGTTCATTGTATGTATATTTGTTCATATGATTGTATGCAGACAGAAACGGTGAGCCTGAATAAGATTTGTTTGTGTAGGTAACATTCAATATCTTATGGATTGTTACATTTGTATCACCTACAAGAAACTTTTTCAAGAAGGTTTTTCATTCTAAAAACCAGCCGTTATGGTTACGAGACGTATTCGATGGTCTGTCTTATATGCTTCTTAAATAGAAATTCACGGCTTCTTACTGCCGCACCCGAGCCTTAGTTGCAACTGGCAGTGGCGATATTTTTCCAATGGTTAATGAATACAAAATGAAACATTAATTAAAATTTAAATTGGCTTAAATACTTCAGTTTTAATTGAGACAATGTTTAAGTTGTGCTTTGAGCTTTGAGCTTTACTGTGCTTCAACACTGTCGTCGTAAAATTGTAAACACCAATAACTGTTATAGAATATTATATTTTAACTCATAATTTTTTGGTTCAAAGAAATTATTAAAATACAAAACATGTATGTTAGTAAGTGTAGGTGGCGCTATCTATCTCTAACCCTAGAGTGACATGTCTGTACTTTATTGAAATATTAGGCTCCGTTTTCAAAATTTAAATTTAAAATCCTGTTAAAAAATACATAGCAATAATACTAGAACTTATAGAATTTGTTAGTGAGAACTTGTTGATTTATAAAAATCTTGTACGGATGTGTATTCTTGGAAGCGAGAAAATACGAAAGTCTGCTTTCACGCGCCGGAAGATGTAAGCTATGTAGGATGGCCATACGCATGGAAGATGTGGTTTCTAACGCAATGAACACCTATGGGAATATATCTCATACTAGTTGTGCGCTGACCGAAACGATGCGACCAGCTTTAACGGTGACATCAACATATTAAAAACTGGCGAGAGATTGGAGATTATCGTAAAGCTTTTTTTACGACTGCCATTATTGTTTTACTGTCATTAAAGGATTATTATTAATATGTAAAAAATGTACATGATATATAATCATGTAAATTTATAATTACCACTATATATATAATAATATTCGGTTTTCTAGTAAAATAAGACTTAATTGCGTTTTTCTGTAAGACAAAAAAACAACATTAAAAGCCCTTACTTCAGGTATTGATACTATATAAAATCAAAAACATAACCAATTCAATCTTCAAACAATCAAACA
Source organism: Pieris rapae (assembly GCF_905147795.1). Taxonomy (NCBI): domain Eukaryota; kingdom Metazoa; phylum Arthropoda; class Insecta; order Lepidoptera; family Pieridae; genus Pieris; species Pieris rapae. The sequence goes on along the minus strand of NC_059534.1, from coordinate 2,846,674 downwards.
TGAGACATCTGTTTAATTATATGGCGCCAAATTCAAAATAGAGAATTAGAATAAGAATTAAATTCATTAAGAAAAACAATATCAATAATAGTGGTTTTCTTTACATATATATAATTATATACATGTAAGTACACTTATTATAATTAAGTGTTCATGGGTACTCTGTAGAAAAGGAAAGGCTCAAACGCCCAAGAAAATATTTTATATTAATCTGTCTAACGTTAAATTATCAAATTAATGTATTAACTTATTATATACAAGTGTCGGATAGCCTAAGGCTAACATTTGGATGGTAATCAATTCGGATGACAAAATAACTTCATTGATTTTCGATTTGTCAAATTCGGTCAAAGAGTCGTCAGCTAACTTGTAAATTAGATTATACAATATGTATTTCGGTACACGAATATGCGAAATTACATCGGACATGCCTGTATGATTACTAGCTTTCAAGGATATTTGTGGGTAATAAACTAAACCAATTGGTGGTTTTAGTAAATGGCGAAAATGCTATACCTACATCACTTCATGTACTTTTAGAGCTTACGAAATAATATAATGCTTAATATAAATAATACGATGTTTAATGTACGTTGCTTTTAATAAGTAACAAAACATACATATGTAAAATAACAATTTTTATTGTTACTATGTATGTTATACAGCCAAACATAATTATTAGCCGTAAGCACCTGACAGGTATAAAATCCCAAATGCATTAAACATATATATTATATTTACGTTGGCCATCTAGTCTTCAGTAATTGTCAGCTCAAATTATCGTTTTTCCCTACAATATTCGTATCCTTTTCGAACAATGAAATTCGTACTTCCTTTTAGTTTCAAATACGCCCATAAAGCACTTCTTTTTTCCATACAAAAGGGTATCGTTAGTCGTTACTATTCGATTCAACATTTTTTGTGCTTCCCGAAACCAAAAAAAGAACTAAAAGAAACGTTTCAAGTGTGCTTATAAAATAACAAAGTTAAAACATTTCTCATCGATTTTCACATAATTTTTTCACTAGTCAGTTATGACTAGTGCTGCCAAACAACTGTGACTGTGATTTCCAAACGAAAAAATTAGAGATTTTCCAGTAATCAGAAAACGAGTACAGGAAGTACTCGTTTTCTGATTTTAAGGAATTAAAAAAAGGGTCTGTTTCACAATGTCCGGACTCCGGATAAGTTCCAAATAAGCTATTTATTTCTTATTGGTAGGATAAACGCTATTGTTGCGTTTCGTATTGTTGTAGATAGCGCGGAATTTCTTCGGAACTTTTACCTTCCGAATGATTTATGTGTTGCTATCTGGTACTTTATCCATACATTGTGAAACAGGCACTAAATGAAGTAATAATTATTCTACAGTAAAATATTTTTTTATGTGCTGTTTTTCTTAGCCTTACTTTTTGACTTACTTCACTTATTACATTTTTCTTCCTACTCATGTTTCAAATAAATTCAAGGATATTAAAAGTATATCTTTATAAACCTCGCTTCAGTTGATCAGTTGTATAGGAGCATTTTAATAATATGAATAAGCGTGCATCTTGATCACAAACTTTCATTTAAGTACCGAGTGTCCTTGTTATAGAAATTTAAGTCTTATTCTTAGGAGAAGAGAATCTGTTCTAACGTAGGTCTTGAGTCCCGTTACGTTTGGATACAAAATGCCCTACACCTTGTAACCTTGGCTTAGGTCGATGAACCCTATAAACCTCAATTACCAAAAGACGATTCTTTTATAAACTGAGCTCTATTTTTATATCTTAATATTGGACATGACTGGTTGAATGTGTAATATAGAACGTAAGCTTGTATTTTATATATGTAATGCTAGCATAGAGTTTTTTTTATTCTAGTTAAAGAACCGATTACTTTTACCTCTGGATTTAGAGTCAAGACTTGGTGAGAACTATGACTCCCGTTTGTCAAAATACAATAAGTTTGATATATAGGAATCATACTGACATTCATGATAATACATTAAGTAAATGAATAAATGTTATTGTGACTTTTATTACTAAACATTGCGTCTCGACTCTGAATCATACAAAGAACTCCTGTAGTGACTTATAAAATGCCGGATAAGTTCTCTTCTTTCATTGATCAATTCGTGTGTATTATTATATTAAAATTTCTTCATCTTTTGTATTTGCGTTGATATTTGATTATATTATTAATTGTACGTTTCAGTCAATGTACGAAATGGAACGCTACCTCCGCGAGGAACCACGGGGAAAGCGCGGTGCCCTGTACCAGGACGCGGAAGACTGGACAGTTTCGACTACCACTCTTCCCCTGACCCCGTCGCCGTCGCCAGCCTCTCCCTTATCACCCATCTCTCCGGGGCTCTTCACTGTATCCACAGTCAAAACAGAGCCTCTAAGTGACTCGGACGAGCCGAGAGGTAAGGATGTATGCCTGCATATTTTATTTGTACCAAGTTCTATCAGTGATAATAATGCTGTTGTTCTTAAACTCTATTTAGGCCCAAGCCTCAGATTGGACGTTACTTTGATAATGTTTCTTTAGTAGGACAGTATCCGATCAGTCTTGTGTCACATTTGATCGTTTTTGAACTTTGCTTTACGTTTTCTAAATAATTAAGAGCCCAAATAGAAAGACGCATTTGTAGCTAGAATTAAAACACAGGGTTAATAATCCCATTTTTCTTCCTAAATTTTGGTGATTGAAGGAAGAGTTTCTAGTCTGTCTGTTTCTTAACTGTAAATATTGATTATATATCTTTCATAAGTGTACTAAAATTACTTGCATGAAAAAATTAAGTTTGGTTTTATTTCCTATATTATATTTTGTATAATATTATATTAGTTAAATAATATAAAACTTGCCTATTACAATCGAATACAGTACGTTTGATGACGAATAACTCAAGTCTCTGGCACTTCATGACGGACTGATTTGTTATCGATATGTCAATGCCGACACAGAAAAACTAATAATTAGTCGTCATGATCATGAAATATATAGTAATTTGCATGAGATAGACACTAACTGCCTATATTATAAATTAGTTGCTTATAATTTATGACTAGATTTCTAAAAATATAGCATCCTTCTTCACATTAAATTTTGGATTTTGTTCGTTACAATAATACCTACTTATATTTGCTATTTCTATTAGTTTCAGACTAGCTGTTAGGGATAAAATACAGAAACGGGACTCAGGACTGAATCTATATTAGGCTAATATATTTATAAGAGCGTGGATATAACGTTTATAGTTGGGTCAAGTTATTCCTATATATTCTCGTTGCTACAAACTATACTAGGTGGGCCTTAGATTTCTGTTTCTGCTCCGCGATCATTTCGAGCTCGATAAGAAACCACTAGGCAAACACTGTTCAAGCTCATCATATTTGTTTTAACTAAACATAAATTGTGTAGTATTAACAATATTCCTAACCTAAATAGTATAATAATAATCAACGTGAATAATTATTTATAATAAAAAAATAATAAATAGAAAATTAAATTATATTATACATAGGTAACACAATGTACACTTATTTATGAACGTCAAAAAAATAAATACCATACATTAAATACTTATAATTTTACATTTACTGCTAGTTCTCAAATCAAGGGCGTAGAACGAAAGAGAACTCTCCGCCACTCTTTTTAATCGCTAAGTTTTTTTTTGTTTTGTTTTACAGAACGTTTGTAATGGGCTTCACTCAACTTTTTACGTATTTGTTTTAATACTTCTTTCTCACCTTGTATTGTTTTGTTGTATTGTAACTGTTTGGCAGCGTTTTAAATGCAAAGTTCACAGACAAAAAGTTTTTGTGAAACTGGGGCAAAAGATTTAAAGGTCACTTAGAAGTATGTAGTAACTGCCGTCTAAGAACACGTAATATCGGTAGCCTTACAAAAACCTTCAAGGATACTTTTATTTGTCCAGCGCCTGTTTCCGTCTCCTTTTTTAGTAAAAATATAAGTTAATTGAAATCATACTGTTTAGTGTTACGCGTCTCGTACGATCACCCCGGCTACATCGTTTATAACACGGGTCAACATGAAATTTGACTTTGATTGCAAAGCATTAAATTTCGGTAGTTTAGGTCGTAATAAGACGGAAAAAAATGGCATGAAAAACTTTGCTTTTGTGCTTAGAAGACTGATTGAACGAAATTTTTAAAAATCTCGGATTTTAATTTTTGATTGTCCAATCATGTTTTCATTGTATTGGCAAGTATTATTATTATAACTATCACAAAAGCAAACTTTATACCGAAAAAAAGGTATTTTCTTTTCGTTTTTGTGCATAACTAACTGGAAAATATTAGTATAAACTTTAGGACAAAGAACGAAAATTTTTTTGTAGAGTCGTGTAAGGGTCGTTCATAAACTACGTTCGCATACGGGGGGGGGGGGGGGGGGTCTGGCCGAGTGTGACAAGATGTGACAAGGGGGGAGGGGGGGTATAGGGCAGCGTGACGTTCGCCGTTTATTACATGACATGAGCGCTCACAACGGGTTTCCACGTACCATGCGCTCTCGATTCAGTAACAAATGTCTAGAATTTATCATACTCAGTAAGGGGGGGGGTCTTAGTTTTTGTGACGAGATATTTCTAGGGGGGGTCACAAAAAGTGTGACACAGCGTGACAATTGGGGGGAGGGGGTCAAAAAAAGCTGATATCAGTGTGACGTATTTTATGAACGGCCCCTAATTATTATTATGTACAATAAACATGAGCCAGTCTCAATTATTACAAGAAGGTTTTCCAGTAAGAGTTCTTTGACGCTTTATAAAATATGTGACTTAATGTGATCATGATAATTCCAGATGAGCCTCCCAGTCCTGCCCCTGCGCGTAGGCACCCCCCACGTCACAACTCCCACGCTCATGGGACCGATCCACGCAGGCGTGTTCACCGCTGCGAGTTTCCAGCTTGCGACAAGGTTTATACAAAGAGTTCGCATCTTAAGGCCCATAAAAGGACGCATACAGGTAAATATCTTGGTAACATCATAAACTAGATAACAGTTTTCTATGCCCTTCTAATTTTATAACTGATGATAACTTTTGTGTCGCGTTTTGTAAGCGACGATAGCGAACAATAATATATTTATACTTTATGAGCATCTGTGTATTTCTTAAAAAGTATTTTAATATAATTCATTTCAAAATCATATACTAATGGTAAGACATAAGTATACTTGTAATTCAAAGGTTTACTGATTATATAAAACAAATACAGATAATCTTCTCTATCTGTTGATCTTCGTACATAAATTCTGTTTAAATTCTTTTGCCTTTAAATCTTTTTTTTATTTCATGTTCTATTTTTCTGGATATAAATTCTTGTTTATTAGAGTTTCCTGTAAATAAGAGGTTAAATAAATAAATATAGATAAACTGAACACGTATATTAACAGTATTAATAATTCCAGGCGAGAAGCCATACAAGTGCTCCTGGGAAGGCTGCGAGTGGCGTTTCGCACGCTCTGACGAACTCACCAGGCATTACCGCAAGCACACAGGCGCGAAACCCTTCCGCTGCCACCAGTGCGAGCGGTGCTTCTCTCGTTCCGACCATTTAGCGCTGCACGCAAAGCGACACGCGTAGCCCGAGGCGAAGCAATCCACTCCCAAAAAGCGAACCAGCAGAAGCAAGCGGCATCCGAAACTGGTCTCACTCCTGACGGCTGGGTTTGCAAAATAGATTGGGTTGGATCGTACAAATCGCAAGCCAAAGAAACGTCGCTACATCGTAGCAGAGTCAGCTTTGCTTTAAGTTTTTTTTAAAGTTTAATCTCTTCCGGCCTTCTGTTTTGGTTTGTTTGATTGTATGTAGCTTGTTAAGTTTGTCAAAAGGCTCTTTAACGATGGACGTTGTGATCCTTCATAAAATTTGTGAGGACAAGATTAATTCGTCGTTAACATTAAAGAAAATATACTAGTGTTTTTTTTTAAATTCGATCTGCGTGTTTGTTTATGTCGTACGTCCTTTGATAGGTCTAATGAATGTTAAAGAGCCGAATTGATAATTGTGCCATCACATAAACGCGTGGACGCATCAAATGTAACAATGCATTTGAAATATTATTTACTAACAAAATTTCTCTAGTTTAAATTGATTTAGATGTACATGTTTAGATGGATATATTGCAAGTGATGTGCGTACACGCGTTTTTAGCATTTCGATACGTGACATATTATTTATTGGATCGGGATGTTCGGCAAATAATCCCACCGACGCCGGCGCCCTGCACAACATTAATTTTAAGTTAGCAAGTGCGTCACGTTACCTGATTATCTTAATAACCCCAAGTGTAGGTTATTCGCTAAATATTCAACTTATCAAACATCTTATAGACTCAAATATCATCAGACGTTTATATATCTGCGCTTTTCGCAAGCAAAGTCTCTGTTTCTGGACTGTAACAGATTTGAGTAGCGCATCAAGTGAACATCCCACACTTGGGGATTCCTGATAGGAAATGTTATGCGTATTTAAGTTTATTTAGGTGTAAGATAATAATATATTGCATATTAAAGTTTCTCATTCCGTTTTATATTCTTTAGTTATAAATAGTTTATGAACTTCTTAATACTTTTTGACAATTGTAACAGTATTTGTACAGGCGTGAATTTTTCATTGCGGGGTGCCGTGAGAATAAGCTATCTTCATACTAAATTGGAGTTGCATCATTCTACTTAGTATGATTACAGTTGGATTATTCTAATCTTCAGGATTATCCTGTTTGGGTGTTGATTGTAATAATTTAATATTTATAGGACATTCATAAGAATTAACATTGATTATATAATGAACTGTAATCTGATTGTATCGAATATTTATTGTTCGCAATAACAAAACTCAAGCAAACCTATGTAAAATTTTAGTTGGTTCTAAAAGCATTACTAAATATGCACAAAATAGTATTCTATCTGCATTATGATGCTGGGTATTCACTTATTCTTTTTCTGTTGGTGCTTCTTTATTACTGTTTATTTCAAGCATGGAACTAATACTTGAAATTCCCTTAAAATCATTGAAAATAATCCAGTTGCCTATATGCAGTATATGTGTTATATAATATAATAATAATATAAATTTAAATATCTAGGAATACTAAGCATGAAACGACTGGCTCGTAACTGCCGTATATAGCATCTAAGTATTTCTACCGTTGGGTGAACGTTAAATATTTTAAAGTACTGAGTGATCACCGGCTGTTAAATAAGAATTTAAATCCGGGGCCAACAATTTCCTCCCATTTCACGGAATTATAATCCACAAAACACCATTGTATTAATGCTTCCGATATTGAGACACCACGGGTGCCTCATAGCTAGTAAAATATAATTAATATAGTTTTCACATTTTGTGACGTAATAAATTTGACAATTTTTCGTTTAGCTTAAGACTTCTTCTTAAACTCATACCAGTCCTAATGGTATCCTCTCAATCGGTTGATACTGCCAAAACTTGCTTATGTATTTTTAGGAAACCAAATATCTCTTATATTCCGTCTAAATGTAATATATTAAAGGGTGTTATTGGATCGAAAATCTATCTATATGGTTCGAAGTTTAAATTCATAAAATAAGCTCTAAATAAAAATCATCAAGCTGAATAAAAAATATTTTTTGTTAATTAATTAATGGGATTCGTAAGAGGTTTATCCCCGGTAAACAGGTACCTCAGAGCTATATATATAAATTTTCCTGGCATCGACAATAATACAAAAGTGTCTGGATTTAATTTACCAACAAAATTCAATTTATCATTCGACTAACGTACATCGTTCACACAACGTAAACTTATACATATATACTCTTAAATACTTCGCTTTAAATTAATTAATATTAAACTTTTGGAAATTTTTAAATAAATAAAAAGTATTATTTCTTTTTGAGACTAACGTTTTAGTGGTTAATCTGACTGCTCTGTGACGTCAGCTGCGCTAGAACCTTTGCTAAAGATTGCCAAAATTTATTGATAATACACCATAGCTTAATCGTGACGTCATAGCTGGCAGCAGGTGTTAGGTTAACAAAACTTTTTTTTACTAAGAAAATATATCGAACGAAATTTTTTAGTACCTATAAGCGATTTATAAAATGTGATTCATAGTTAGTTATAATGAATGTGGGAAATTGGTGTTTGGGTATGTGTAATATGCTTATACTGTCTTAGATGTGATTAGGCTATTTATTTATGTATGGCTGATCGCGTAGCACGAGTAGAAAAATATATAATACTGTATCTAAAATTTAATATTGACGTTGTATGGTATATACATAAAATATAGAAAATTTTCGGTAATAAATAACGCGGCTGTGTGTTTTTGAATCAACTTTAGATAGGTTTAAAGTATGGACCTACTGAAGGTTGGAAGCGAGAGATTCGTATCTTTTCTATGTGAGCTTCGTCACAATTGATATTTAAAAAGTATTTTTACTATAGAAAATAAGCTTTACTTTTTTATAATTTTCTGATATTTGTATTAATGTTTAGATGTACCAGTTCAAATACAAATTTACTTTACCAATTATTTAACCCACGATAAATAGAAACAATTGGAAAGTTAAAATGGAGATACCATTCCTAAACGATGGATACAGCAAGGTTTCGAGAATATTTTTGTATATTTATAAAATTAATTCGTGTACAGCCATTTCATTTCTACATAACATTCCAATGCTTCTTCGGTGGGTTGATACATATCATTGTTATGTAAACTAAAACGTTGATCGACAGAACTATTTACATTGTGTTTATGTAAAATGCAGAGTATACATCCTGTGCTAACGTGCTCTTATAGCGAGGTACTAATTCCTAATTTCTTTAAGATAATTGTTTTAATACCTGCTGTATATTTTTGCGAGGAAGGTCGAGTACGGGTTTTGTCGTTACGTCACACCATCTCTCAACTCTCAGTCGAGAATGTACAGTGAGGAATGCATTTCGTTATTGTTGATGTTTGTTAGAAGGAACGCTTGGTACCTGCGATTTGTAGCTATTGTGTTCTAGCATTCGTAATGCATAATAATTAAATTATTATAATGGTGCGCTTTCTTTGCAATATTAGCTTGTTTCATTGTTGTTTGAATATATCTATAGAATGGAGACCACGCATTGGTTAGGGATTATTCCACCAGAACATCAAACCATGACAATATTCTGAGATTACTGTCTCGTTGTATAGTAATACTTTACATTTTGGTTGATCATTATATCGAAGGACAAGTATTTTTCGTCCATTGGGTGTGTCTCCATTATTGTTAAGTATGTTGCAATACAATATTAAAATGTCGATTTTTGTTTTACAGTTACACAACAAAATTTTATACATTACTGTAGGTTAATATATTTAATCTCATTAAATTTTATATACCCATATGTAAGTAAAATTGTTGTACCTAGTTATGAAAACAAGGTATGACGTAATTTCTTGAAACTTTAAAATCATAGACACTTGTGGCAAACGATAGTTCTTGAAAATAATAAATTTCAACTAGCTGGAAGTGACTGACCCCAATCGTCGTTCCATGTCTGACAAACAATCAAAGTTTAACTGTAACAGAATAGTAGTAATGCATGTTTCTACTTAATACGAATTAAGGACGAAACTGCTTTTGCAATTTCGCTACTTTTGCTAACTAATCTGGCCACAAATGTCTTGGTTATATTTTGTCTAATATAAGAGTTTAAAAGATTTTTATTCATATTGTCTTCATTTAACGTTCTTTGATGATTTTTCAATCACTCAATTAAACGGTTGTGGCGAACCATGAGCATTGTTTGAAGCCACGGAGATGTTCTTAGGCGAAATTTGATTTATTCCTTGAGACATGCTGACAGACTTTAAATTAGTAGCGGGCGAATGTTTACGCACGGCCCAAATGACTGTATTGATGCCCCTGAGATGGTGATGTGGACGACACGATGATTTAATTTCGAGATATTAACAGCTGAACGGTATAATACGGTCTCAAAGCTTAGTAAGTTTTGAACTGCGTCATTTGCTAGGATTTCCAACGTGAAAATTTTAACTTCGCTTAAGTACATCGCCTCTCTGAAACTATTTGTTGGTTACATCATAAGGCCTAGTACGATTTGAAATCGAATGAAATTCCAGTGACTATCGAATACGTAACACCTAACAGACAAGTTTGGAAATCTATTTAACGCCAACATCTGCGGAAAATAATTATACGAAAACTCTTTTTGTTTAGTTATTATAGGCTCTGTAATAATTTGATCAATTCATGTTTCAGCTGGTTTTTAATCAACGATTTACTCTGATTAACACAGTTGAATGCATAATTGTAATGGTTGTAATAATATAGCCTATAAATTATAGAGCTATTAATAACTCGTTTGTCTTGTCGATAAATGTTCATTCGATAGCAAGTAATACTAGGCCTACTGTATTTTAAATGTGTAACTTGTAAATAACATATATAGCGATGATATATATATTGGTATGTAAATTCGTATGTCATAAATTATTTGTTCGTATTATATACTAAAGGTAAGTATATAGCGTATTTGTAAGACCGCCACTGCGCGACTAAGTAGTTACTGTATCTATTTTATATTCATAAATTTTTCTTATATGTGGTTCAACTGTTTTTTTATTTCTGCCTCATCTCGCAAATTTAATTCAAAAATTCACAATTGTTCACTAATATCAAAATTACGGTCAGACGCTCTTAAAACATTGACATTTATATGGGCATATAGCAATAACCGTTGGAAAAACACCAGGACTAAATTTTAAAACTGCATTGGTCTGGCCATACCAAAACGTAATCAACTAAGGAAAATTACTTTTAAAATATGTTTCGAGCTAGGGAATAGAAAATGCCGCATATCTCTACTAGAGTTTATATCTTGATAAATCAATGTGTAAAACAAATTACTCGCAAAAACGCACTAATTACTTTAATTACGCACACTTCACATAGTACTCTATCACTTATGTTTATCTCTTGATATCGCATTGGAAACTGAATAAACCGCGTTTCAACTAGCTTATCCCTGGGACTAATTTCGAAAATCATTCAAGACTATTTTTGGCAGGCATATAACATTCTGCATATTACAATTTTCTAATAAGTGATTTACCCTCCTGCAACAGTCAGTCATCACATTTCAGCAGTCACATTTTTCATAAAAAGTCGTCTGACTAGTGGCAAAATCTAAAATAATTGCAGTCAACCCGTCTTCGTAACAATACATAATTTTTTTAATACACTTGTAAAACCCAAAAGCTATTTTCAAGTTCTTAATCCAAATTAGCAACATCATTCCAACAGTTTAACAAAGTTTGGAACAAAACGTATACTATTTTTAAATTAGACTTAAAGAGTGGAAACAGCGTGTGAATGTCTTTGCATGTACATGTGAAAACGAAGAGGCCTCGCGAGCCTTTTGGCAGTGCGAGTGTTCATAAACCTCCTGTAACGTAAAAAGAACTGGCAGCCTACAACACAGGAAATCCTAGTATGGGGGCTAGTGTACTTTTTTCTATCTTTCGTTCTAGTTGTACTAGACTTAAGTAGTAGCCGTACTAAATAGAATTATTCTAAATTCTCTCAATTGAAATCCAATGATGAAATTGACCATGAGGTCATACCCTGGAACGGGTTAACGAACGTATGTCAACCGCTAAGTATATATACAACTACTAGGGCTAGGACCGTAAGTAACCGACCAGTTACTGGTTCCTTGAGGTCAGTTAGTGGTTAGACTCGCGGTCGAGGTACAACATACTATTATACCCAAATAGTACTGACAAACTAGATGACCCGGTAAATTTCGTATCACCAACATATACAGGGTGGCCAAAAAGTGGATCAAACGCAACTAGGGGTTAGATGGGGTAATGTGGAGGTCCTTCAGCTCAAACCTTGCAGAGTTATAATTTTGCGATTTTATAAGAAAATTGATTTTTTTTTTATATTCGAAATATAGGCATAAAATGATTAATTTCATTGTTACTTTCATAGTAAAATGGTTACAGTAGGGCATGAGCGCTAGCATTTCCGCCCTCTATTAGTAAAAACCTAATCAAATGCAACCCAAAAGTAGGCATCTTTTTATAAGGAAGTGTGTTGTGCTCCCCCTCCGACCAAAAGGCGTGACTCACGTCCAGAAGTTATATTTGGTTGAAAACACTATCGTTAGACTTAATCATAAATATATATGATAATCAAAAATAAACATCGCACGAACACCATTTATTAAAGACATCAATTACATAGATTCTTATACAATCTATTACATATATGTAAAATACGTATTAATGAAATGAAACGATGCGTAAGCTGCTACTAATTGAGACTTCAAGGCGTATATTAACAGTCATACTGCATACATAATTAATCATACAATGTTTCAAAATGGTTACATTTTTGCGTACTAGGAAAAGCTATCAGTGCAGTGTAACTTCCAACGTTCCTGTATAAAATTTTGATTACTTCTTTAAATATCCGTAGCGCAGTTGAATACGCTTGGAATCGCGGTACGAAAAGTTACAAGTTGGAATCGTAGTTGTTGTCGTGAGAGTTACAGAGTTGTGCTATTTTCTTTCCAGGCCTTTGATTTGTGGATAATAAATGTAAGCTTGGAGTAATTAGTTCCTTCGTTCAACTTTTGTTATACTTATGTGAACTAACGATATAAGTATAAAACAAAACTTTTATCCAAATGTTTGTCATCCATGTGCGATTAAAACAATTTATAACAATAATTATAAACATTTTAGAATTCACCTGTAAACTGTTAGGCTCCGATGGCATTTTCAAAACATTCTTAGCGACAAGGCGTTTTGCAAGTATTTGTTTAATTTCGCTGTGTGTGGTATTAACAGTAGTCCCAGATTTTATCATTCATAATTAAAAATGAACCGTCCATTTGGTATATGTTAATTTCCGGTATGGAACATACCGGTGTGATATAATTAGCCTTTTGTCTAATGCCTTGACTTCTATTTTAACTCCGGAATACAAGAGACATTTTCAAATAGTCTACAGATAATTCATAATATTAATATAATAAGTTAATTAAAGTTATTTACAGCAAAAATTAATTTATGCAACATCTAAAGTCCAGTTTATAGCAAAGCATATTACAATATAGTTTTTATATAAATCCTTGTTTCTTAAATGTAACCACATCGAAACATTCAAAATATCTAACATAAAAACATTTTTTCTACTTGCATCATAATATCCATCGTACTATATATGTACGTACAATTTTTATTAACATTGATAAAATACTGTTTCATCGCGTTGCAAAAGTTTTAATATATTATGAATGTAGTTTCTAGCATTTTATAACTTGGAATACAACATACTAGATTATACATCTCGTGAGCAGATTATTTTTTAGATAGATAGTTGTTAGATAGTTGTTATTTGGAAAAAATATTAGATTAAAAATAGTGTCTACAAAAGAAGTATAATACCTATAAATAATAAATATATGAGAAAATAAGATTCGATATTAAATATTGGAGGAATTTTAATTGTTAGTAAAAATTATAAAAAAAGTAAAGACCAAACAGAACATATGAGTATCTCATATGATGTTAAATGATACCGCTCAATAATATTCGCCTACTCAAAAGGCCTCACAACTGAGTTTCAGGAATTATATATTAAAAACCAAGTAAAATATATGACAGGGGTATTAAAAGTCTGAATAGTGAAGATCTTTAGCCAAACGCATCAATATTTTTTAAAGAGATTAAATAACGAACAAAAATAGTACTTTTATAACAACCTGTGAGATTGCATTTCAAGAAACTTTTAAAAGTAATGGTAGAAGATCTTGTACATTTTGCAGATTATATATCAACACGATAGAAACAGTATTCCATATTCAAAAAAACTTAAACAATAACTTTTGCTAACAAAAGGTATAAGCGAATTCCTAATAGCTAGTAGTTTCCAAAATTCGTATATCGAATCGGAGAGCAATTCTAATTTTAAAATACACCTTGTCTAATTTTAATCATGATAAATATTCGCTTATTCTTATTAGCCAAGAACACTATAAAACATCAAAAATTTAAAGTTCAGACTATCAATATATTAAGCATAGAGTAAATTAATTGGTCATAAAGTCCCTAATGTACGTAATATATGCACTTAAATATTAACATTGAGTATCTACGAGCTGTAGGCCAAATCAATACTTTTCTATAAATAGTAGATATATTCGGACGTCAAATCGTTATAACAACGGTTTAAAACAACCTTAAATATTGAGTAATAATATTCGCTTGTTGCGTTTAGACACATAAACATATTATATTAGATCACTGGGAAGCAAAAAAGCCTACAAGTAACTATCAAATGTAAACTTAAAAACAAACATTGGAATTTTTATCTTGAGCACATTAGACCTGTCCAGTGTGGTTTATAGATACGTAGTACAATCATCACCGTACACAATAATTAATCAAAAGTATACTGTTCTTTGGCTACTAATTAAGCTAATACAAATGGCAAAAAGGGTTCTGTTACGAGCTGTCAAGAAATCCTATAACTCACATATATTGCCATAAGCGCCATAGTACAATTATTATACAATTTTCTGAGTAAAGAGACCGAGAAGAAGTGTGTAAGAAGACCGGACGGCTCTTCTTACTTTCAATAACAATAAGGATGTCGAAAGCATTGAGTCGAACATCTGCACCTAGACGTTACTTTGGGATCGCGTGGAATATAGACGTTAAGATCGCTGTAGAGAATACTGGGGCAGATGTTGTGCATTTGTGTGGTTTAAAAAGCTTTAACATCCGATAAAATTTTATATCTTCACTCTTCGCCAGGTTGTAGCGTAAGTAGAAACAGAAAATTTTCTTTAGTTGGCATATATCAGAAAATCAGCATAGAAATAAAAATAACTCGCCCTTCTATTCCAAGCTGAAACATTATCAACATTCTAATCGCAAAATAAACACAAAGAACTGAATCCAGCCGTCAAATATTATTTATGCTGTTTACAATAGCAAACATTTATGTGTATGGGGCTTATGGTGATATATTTAGACACAAATCTACAATTACATCTCTAACCTAACATCAGATATTTTAAATACTTACACTAATACTGTTAGGCATACATAGTGTTGGCACTAGTAAAAATAAGCATTTTGTAAAAAACATCGAAAAATACAAGGGTGAAAGTAGATAAATGCATACACTTTGTTTACACGACAATATAATAGTTTTATAATTATACATACATTTACGTATAACATATAAATTTACTATAGGAGTCAATTGAGGGGCGTTTCAAAATTAAATAGACAAATTGCAGAATCGTCCGAACTTCTCAATTTAACTGGTAAAATTATACGAATTAAGTTCCTATATGAAGAATATTAGACAAACATTTATTAAAACTACGCTGAGATTACAACTTTGTTATCAATTTACCTTAAGTAGGTTACAATTTACTTTAGTTACTTATAAAATGCAATGATTATTTCAGAAGCTGCGACATGAGTCTTAAAAGACAAACAAACGGTCTCACGTGACAGCTAAAAGAAAGACATGCGAACAAGACGACAACTTCATATGTTATCCCTTGATTGAAAACATCTAATCCAAGTTTAAACTTAAGAACAAGAACTAACATGAAAACTCTTAGAGACAGTCAGCTATTTGGTTCTAAATGGTATACGACTTATGAATGAAACATCTGCTTCACGGCTGTGTTTGGTGTTTACTTCGGTGTATTGTTAATATTGGAAACAATTTTATGATCAAAGGGTGAGATTCAGAAACGAGACTTCCGTACGCCAAAATTTATTAGATTTTGACAGACCTATAGAAGTTGTAGTTTGCGCTACATCACGTTTCTGAATCTTATTCAGATAAGAATAATTTCGGTTTGATGTATTTTTTTCGCCGATGGTGTAGTAAAAAAATAGCGGACAAATGAAAACGATTTAAACCATACCAAATTAATTTCACTCAAAACCGATACAGATAAAATTGTAAAATACTTATTGTAAATTATTTTAATAAGATATAAATAATGAATGCTGAATTACCTGTTAGTCATGCTAAATAAATTATAACAATAAATAAATCATTGAAAGTTTGAGGAAAATTAATTATAATTAAACTAAGGAAAATTTAAATTGATAAATTCTAAACCAGACTATGTTTTATAGCAAATGATTCAATGAAAACAATACTCTTTGTTTGTTCGATTACACCAATTCATATTAATCCGGCTAACACATCATAAGACAACATCTCAAATTAAATCTTGTCAAAAATTTGGAAAAAAATGAAATGAGGACGTCGCGAAACTACCTATTTATGTAAACTAAAAGCGGGCATAATTATAAGGAAGCGGGAGTTTCATCAGGTTTTCAGTATTCAGGTTTAACTACCGATCAAAAACGGATAATCAACTGACAAAATGAAGAGTTCGGATTTGAAGTTGACACTGAAAATCCCAAGTCGCTTTAACTGTCAAAAGATACCGCATCGGACTTGGGAATATTTTGAAAGATCAAATAAGAGACATGGGGGTATAAAATAATTGAACCATAATGCATTGAACAAGAGCAATTTTCAAAAATCTAAAAGTATTTTTTTTAAGATCGAAAAGGTCCACAAACATTGGATTGGTCACTTAGTTAAGTAAATATGACATTAAATTGATTTTAACGGGTCTTATAGACATGATAACAACGTCTTCTAATTATATCTAAAACATTTATATAGAGATTATAATTATTAAGAAATAGTTGGGAGTTTCATCACTACGTCGTTTTCTTTGTTCATGAATTCAGAAGCGGTATTGAAATGTGCTATAAATACAATCAAGTTGCCGTGCGTTACGCCAAACTATGAAAAATTCGTCACCTCAATCGCCATACCACTCTATCCTATAAATCTGTAAATACCACCAAACCTCTGAAGATTAAAATCCCTCTATTCAATTGACAATACCTATGGCCACATTTAATTGTAAGCGTTTTATCCCGCGTTGAATGCAATCCCGATTTTTGTTCATGTAAAGATTTTCCTAAAATACGTATATAGTCCATCAAGTCGGAAATTCCATTTCCTACAGACAGGTTGAGGTATAGTACCAATGCACCCAACGGCGTATACTTAAATAAATAAATTCGTTCATTGTTTGGAATGAACTCACAATGCTTTTCACTTTGTGAAGTTCATAGTCGTTACATTCAGTCTTGTTATAGCCAGCGTCTAATGTATTAAGCTAAGAAAATCTGAGTAGTACTCAAATCTTAGTCAGTCATCCACACATTGATTTTAATATTATTTACGTAATCATTTATGAAGCTTAAAGGATATAATATAGTATCGACAAAATATAGGTCTAT
Source organism: Pieris rapae (assembly GCF_905147795.1). Lineage (NCBI taxonomy): Eukaryota > Metazoa > Arthropoda > Insecta > Lepidoptera > Pieridae > Pieris > Pieris rapae. Next base: position 2,829,295 of record NC_059534.1, on the reverse strand, counting down.
ATCTCGTTAATATTACATTTCTTTTTGGTAGGTTTAATTTAGACTGAGTTCATGGGATTTTCTATAATGTTGACTGATGAATAGTTTGGTTTTTGTTGTTTCCTCTTAAAGAAATCAGCAAGACTTGATGCTCGTTTTGGGACTCTTGAACCCAATTCTTCTATATCAAGACTACACCAATCCTTCGATGTATTAATTTCTGTAAGAGATGTATTGGCTGGTGTCTCTTCAAAATACCCTGCCACGCCAAGATCAGTGGAGTAGGCTTTTGATTTTATGATACTGATAAAAGCAGGTAATCCAGGGTTATCAGTAAGTGAAAGAGGGCGCTCCATGTGTCTCCTAACCCTTGCACGAACGGCACCTGCGAGGCTGTCACATGATTTATTTTGGTTTCGAAGCTTCGGGCTGTTCGCATCACTTTGTTCTTCTGAAATTCGGAATAATATACGTTATTATTGGTATTAAATATATTAGTATACTACTGTATACGCGTATTAAACTGAAACTCTTGTTCCATGCGCAACTACGTATCTACATTTGAATACCAATTAGTATTTATCGGTTAAATTGCCCCTACAATTATTGCCAATTTTATATCTTCGACCCCGGTAAGGATGAAAAAATGTAAAGTTGTAAAATACTTAAATACTATAAATTTCAGTTTATTATTGAAATGGTAATTCTCATTATCTTTACAAGAGAATAATAATTAATTATTATTATAAAACACTTTTTTATTGCATTTTTTTACAAGTCGACACTGAGTCCTTTACGGCAGTGGTGAGAGACTACTACAAGTTAACTAATATCAGTTTGGTAAATAATAACAATTTAAATTGTCATATTGCAAGGTCAAAGAATACTTTTAAAAAAATATCACTGATTACAGTTGTTAGATGGGCACTCTTAAGTTAAATATGTGCTAGTGTATCATATCTCATATACAATCACCATTCTGTTCTTATAAATACTATTTAGCTTTCGGACAAATTTAGTTAACATAGTTATTATGATGTACCTTTGGGTATTGAAGACCTGGGTGTGGGTCCATCCTCATCGGTGTGTCCTTCAGAAAGTGTCTCCAAAGTGCGATGCTCAGATTTGTCATGGTTTCCACCTGCACCAGAACCAGAGGTCGACGGAGTAGGGTTCTGCAGCATTTGGAAAGATTATTTTATAGATAATATATATGGGACGAGAAGAGGACGATAGTCTTCGAAAGATTCTCTCAAAGCAAAAATCTGGCAATGGTGCACGGCCGCGATAGCAGCAGTGTTCACGAGGCTTCAGCGTACGACTTTCATTCCTGAGGTCGTAGGTTCGATCCCCTATTGAACGGTGAAGGAAAACATCGTGAGGAAACCTTGCCCTAGTCACAAAAAGTCGAAAGCGTGCGTCAAGTAGAGAAGGCTGATCATGTACTTGCCTATTAGATTAACAACTGATCATGAAACAGATACAGAATTCTGAGGCCTAGACCTGAAAAGGTTGTAGAGCCAGCATGGCCATATACGTTTTCTCATATTGTCGTTGTCTGTACAACTGCGTATAAAAAGTATTTAGATTAGCATTCACACTCTTTCCCCTTCGATGCGTTAGTTAATTAAATTTTCATTCTGCTTTGTTAATGGTAGATATATTTTGCTTGACGCTACCATAAATATCACTTTTCATATTGTTTCTTTCCCCGCGGCTTATAAATCGAATTAGATAAAATACTTACACTATATATGTCGTTATTGTTGTTCAGTACGGTTGTTTCTCCGATGCCATCAAGAAGGAATGTCACCATGTTCCCTTTGCCTTTCACGTCAATCGTACCACGGCATCGGAGCTTGTAGCCACGCTTCGACAGGATGTCATACACCTCTTGTGTCACCTATACGCAACAGCCGTTGTGTTATACAGTATTGAGGCCTCATTTAACATTTCGCATTGTGGTACCACATTTCATCGCAAAGCATTTAGTATAAGACTCGCATTGAGATAAAAACAGAATCATATCAGTGACGTTAAAACAATTATTTAGGAAGACATTTGTAATTGGTGATGAAATCATAACTTCTCAGAGTCGTCAGTTAAGTCTGTCATTAATTAATTATATATCTAAGGACACAAATTGGCTGCAAAACTACTGAATTGATACACGTCAATTAGCTTAATGGACGGTTCTGAGATTTGAACTTTTTTAATAATAACAATGTGATGCTTGCTTGACTTTTACCTGTACATGATTTGTTGACTAAGGATGGCGATGCAAGATTGATACATAGACTATTTCAAATAACATTAACACATACGCAAACAAGTAAAGAGAGATGAATCAATCTTGCGCAGCCCTGATACTATTGCAGTGAGTTTCACCTGGATATGATCGAGTAGTCCAGTAGAATCCATGCGCGATGCAACATTGACTGCGTTGCCCCAAATATCGTATTGCGGCTTCCTTGCACCAATCACACCAGCCACCACGGGACCGATGTTAATCCCTGAAACAATCCTCAATACATATCGTTTCTCAAACTGTCATTGTGAGAAGCGAGATTCATGTTTGCGAATAGCTGTTCGAACAATGTTATTTTAATTCGCTTGAGTAACATTCGCAAATAGTACAATCGCAACGCTAACATTATAACAATGATTGAAAAGTATCAAACTCAGCTAAAACGTGGACTGGTCTAGTTCACGTTTTGATAGGCCGATACTTATGTTCAACTACTATTAGACAAGCGCATAGATCATAAAAATTTTGTATTCAATGTTGTTCCAATTGGAAGTTGAATTATAACTGAATGCGTCTGGTCCCAACAGTAGCGGCTCTTACCTATCCTTATCCTGAAGTTGTTGAATGAATGCTCGTTGACATATTGCAGCTGCTCACGGAGACGTATTGCATAGTCTGCCATCGCCGTTACGTGTCTAAAGCCTAGAAGGTCTCTAGTAGCCACTGTCAGACCTGAATAATAATTTCTAGATTATAAGCCAAGATAGTGGTATAATTAGATCGAACAATAACAAAAATCCGCACAATATTATTAATTTTTACAATGTCATGTAATAAGTTAAGTTGTTTTTAATTGTTGTCAAAATTATGGTCTAAATACTCGCCCACGCTATCAAGGCTTTGCCTAAAAATGTAATCACCTTTCCCTTGAAATAATTACATGGTAGTGATCTATAACTTCTATTAAGGTGATTGTATAGTTTTACAACCATTGCGTAACATTTTTTGGATAATATATTGATACCATAATTTATCAAAATAAAAATATTATCTTCCTATCTGTATACTTAGATTTGTGCCTTCAGTAAAATTGTCATGGAAACAAGGCTTATTTATCATCCAAAGAGCAGGTGAATTTTACTTATATTTATTAACTTTAAAATCGGTCATATGTTATACTTAATTATAATCTTCCCTTGGTACAACTGCCGCTATCGATATCAGGCTTTCTGCAATATCGTCGCTACTCACTATGAACCGCAGTAAAAAATTTGGAATAAATCTATGATAACATAACCATCTTAGTATAAATATTAAAAACGACACCGCTGCCGTTGCTTTTCTGTGAATAAAGCTATAACCGTGTAACCGTTCGTATTAAATGCTGATTCCAATAAAAAAAAAACATCTTCTAACGACAATACCAAACATACAATATTATTGAAATCGAATATGCTATTTAAGTTACACGACTGCTATACTATTATCTACGGTTTGCCCCCTGCTCAATAAAAAAAAATCTAAAACTCTGATTTATTCACCTGACGCTGCCATGTATGTCGACCCGGTGCTCTTGATTTTCTCAATATACTTGAACTGTTCTTCAGCCAGGATCTCATCGAAGTCTGCAATTATCTCATTAAGCAGACGTAGACATTCCACTCCCTCATTATTCCCTTCCAGTTCAACGTAGAATTCCGAAAAGTTTGGGATCGAGGCGAACATGACGCACACGGACTCACATTGCTCGTGATACAACTCCTAAAAATCAAAACAATTGATATAATCTGTTCTATATAGTGTGTATATATATGAATGATTATTGAGAGATGAATGGCTACCTTGAGTGGATAGCTTAATCAAAGGCTTATCTAAAGTTTTATATTATAATGCCAAAGAGTTTCTTAATTTAAATGCATTGATTTCAGAAAGTATTGGTTCGAGTTGAAAATGTATTTTTTGATTGACATTTACGTTATGATACATAATAGATGATAAAATTATGACAAACCGCTGGCCACAGATATTTAAGTGTGATAGACGGCTGTAAAAATAGGGTAGAATATTATAAAAGAAAACTAGCGCAAGTATAAAAAAATATTTACACAGAATTAGTATTAGGAATCTGGAATGTACGTCTTGCTACAGAGCACTTGGCTGAAGTATAGTACATAAGGGTGATTCACATGTGATTAAAGCTCAAAACTGTTCAGTCTTTCCCAATTAACCTATAACGAATCTTAGATTTTTCTTTACCGTAGAAAAAAACAATCACTCTCATTAATCTCTATAAAAACTTATACTAACATCAAAGTTTTTGTCGCTGCACAAGAAGTGCTGGGCTACGTGTTCCGGTAAGATGTTTGCTAGAAGCTTGCGGTTGTATGCCTCCAAATGCTCCATATCCTCTTTTTCGTCTGGAAATAAAAATAGCTCAGAGGAATTACGTCTCACAAATTTGTTGTAGCATTTTATTTTATCATTCATATGTACTTTATGAGGGGTAAACCCATGATCGACGACTACATATTATGAGAGTGCCGGTGCATTTGGAAACGGGCATAATTTTTATTAATAAAATTCCAATAAAAATAGAATCAAATTTAGTACTAGATAATATAGGTATCCTATAAAATCTAAATTAATAACCTAAAAGATTACGTGCATGTATGTACATTAATGCATCAGAATTAATGTATGACGGCAGGAAAAGCTATAAAGATTATAGTTATGTACCATTTGCCTGCATTTTCCATATGAAATCCAGTCTGTATGTACTCTCGGTTTGCTGGGAATGTAGTAACAATGCAATAAGGGCACCCATAGCTCCAACGATGTTTGTTAAGTCTTGACTCCAGTCATCAACACACGTGAACCTGTGAATAAATACAGTTAATTGTTATTTTTAAGCATTTAAATACCAGAATTTGAATTTTACAAATATAATTATCAAATTTCATCATCAGAGGTTTCCGTCCGAGGTTAATAATTATTTATTTACTATTCAAAATTGAAAATCATTTATTCATTTAGGTAACACATTATTATATAAACATCTATAATGAAAAAAACATTAAATGCTTCTAATTTTACATTTACTGACAGTTCTCAAATCAAGGGCGTATAACGGTAGAGAAGAACTGGCAATAAATCCTCCGCCACTCTTTTTTTTAATCGCCAAGTTATTTGATTTACACAATGTTTGTAAGGAGCTGCAACCATTACACCATGACATCTTAAGTAATTAATACTTAATTAATAATCAATCTTTACATGTCTTTGAATAAATTTAAAAAAAAAGTTTTAGGTAAGTTTTAGATTTCAATTATTAAATTATGTATTGCGACTTTCGAGAAAAAATTAATTTGCTTATAACAACTTACTGGAATTCTGAGTAGTTCATTTGATAGTAGATATATTTCCGTATCGTAATCCCGATGTATATACCACTGATGATGACAAGGAGAATTGTCTTGTACGTCGTGATGAGAACCTGGTGGGCGGCACATAAGAACATTGCCAAAAGCGTAAGCTGCAGGTAGTGCTGAAAAGGAAATTGTAAATTAAGAAGGAAAATAATTAAAATTATTCAACATATACTTTAAGTATATTTATAATATGTGCCTCTTTAAAAATTGGAATTCTTTAAAAAAAAATTAGTTATATTATTTTTAATTATCTTCAGAAAACCCGAATGGGATTATACATTTCATTTTTCGATCCTCGAAGATGAATACACGCTCAAAGAGTCACAAAGGGTACAGAACAAAAATTGGAGCCGAATATACTAACCTCGTTAATACTCGTGGGACATTCGCCTTTATCTGGCTCATTTTCAGATAGCATATGCATTCCCTGCGAAAAGTAATGTAATTTCAATAACATGAGCATTGCAATACCATATTATATAGTAATAATATTTAGTACCACGGAATAGAAGCCGTAAGCAAACTTATATATTAACTAGCTGACCTGGCAAACGTCGTCTTGCCAAACTACTACCTTTAACTCAGCGCCATCTGTTAGAATTGTATCAAATAATAAACAAATGTTAATGTTATCGTAATTTTAGTAAGGATGCCTATTTTTTTGAAAATGAAATATAGCCTATGTCACTCAGGAATGATGTAGCTTTCCAACAGTGAAAGAATTTTTCAAATCTGCCAAGTAGTTTCGGAGCCTATTCAATTCATACAAACAAACAAACAAAAAATCAAACCTTTCCTCTTTATAATATTAGTATAGACAACGTATATATTAGACCTCCATAGAATCTACAGTTATATTTATTTACAAAAGATTGCCAACGCTCAGCACACTGATACATTGTTACAAGAAAAATAAAATACAATCTAATGTGGCATATAGGAAACCACAATAAACACGATGAATGTTCAATCTGGATACGAGGAGTTTAGCCAAAACGCGTTCGTCTAACGGGATGGATAAATGGGATGATGGGATGCTTGGGGTATCGTATAGATAGTACACGATAGAAAATTTAGTTAAAAGGGACCTATAGGCGACAAAGATTCTAGGAGAAAATTTTAACCTTATAATGGCAACCGTAATAATCTATTGTTATATTTATTTCTCACGTAGGTATTCTATCTTAACCTAAACAAAAAACTTAACATATATAATTAATTAACTTGTAACTGCCGCCTCAGTTTCCCGCTCGGAATCCGCAGATCCCGTCTCTCAATTTTATGTACATTATGCAACTGACCCGTTTGTACACTAACAAAGCTTTGCTGGTCAAAAGCCACAATACCCAGAAAATGCGAGGTCGGGTACATTAGCGGATACGAAAAAGACATTTCATATAGTCTCTTGTAGAGGCTGGTGAATTTATTTTGTACTTACTCTAACATGACACTTTATTCATATTTATATGGGATACTCGTTGCAGAGACTTCAGACTAACGCATTGTATAATCTCTGTATTCTTACCGCTCTAATATGAAATAAAATAACATGTATGAAATAAAGATAAAATGATTAGAGTATTTGTTACTTACCATAATGACCTCAACTTGTATGACGACGGTTGCAATTAGCAGGAAAGACATAAGCTGCGCCAGATTGCGATTGTTATGAATTCTTTCTGAAAATTTCTGAAAGCTCGGCACCGCATACTGCAAATTAATAAATCTTAAATTAATTGAGTGAATGTCATGTGTTAATAAATTGGTTTTCCTACTTAGGAAAATGTTTCTGATCCTATGTTTCTGTTTGAATTTCAATAGATCTCTCAATAGTGCTGATTTTGCGCGGAGAGTAAAATAACTCATTATTGGGATCGGGTTCCCTCTTGGTATCACTATGGGATATTACAAAGTAAGGGCCCAGATCTCCAAGTAATTTTACTTTTGTATTAGTGAAAAAGACGCAAATAGCAGACACATATTTCGTCTTTACATCCGAGTAAGACAGACGGTGCCTTCTTGTGGGTTATTTATCAAGTGTGTGATTTGGAAAAGATATCAACAAACATATTGAATACACAATTTGTTCAAAGATTGATTAATAGATTTCATTTTTTTTATTTTTGCTTAGTTTTTAATTCTAAATTTACGATGTATATTTTGACAAATGATTGAAATGCGAAGAGGCTGGGTTTGAAAATGACTCCAACATTACATAAATGACACCATAATTAACTGCTGTACAATTATAAAGAAAACATATTTTATTACCTTAATGTCTTTGCAAAGTACAAGGTATATGATCGCCATGATTATTGTCGCACATGTGAGTATCACGATAGTCCCAGCCAATTTTCTGAAAATAATCAATTTAAAGAAATTAAAGAGTTTCATACTGTATGACGGTCTATTTAGGGTTGCAACCTCTTATATAAAAATACTCGGAACGGAAAAGCAGCCAATAACTTTTTAATTTCTTAATATACAACCCTAAACATAATAAATAGTTAGAATTAACTTACAAAGCAATCGTCTACTTGGTAAAACTGTTTACTTTGAATACTCAATACAACTTAAACTGCATTGGTAGGCTGAGTTAATTGCAAATTAACTGTTAATTGTGCTGTATTCCGAACGAAATTACTTCACGATTCAGATGAAGATTTTATTGCTCTAAATAAAATTTTATTGATATTACAGTTGTTCATAATATTAATTTACGTGTTTCAAGGTAGTCATAGTAAAATGAATGTAATTGGGTTATACTAAATAAATTATATAGGGCAATTGTAGTTATATTTAACCAGCAAAGCCGTTGGAACTTAAAACGTTAACTGCACTAGCCCTTCTCTTAATAAATACTTCAGCAATTTAGTAATTTTAATAAATTTAACAAAATGTGATCATACATTTAAAATAATATTTTTCATATTAAATTAGCGGTCAAATTTCAAAATTCGTGAGAGGCACTTTTCTCTAAATTTAGTGGAAGGCCTTGAAATATTCGGAATTGTAACGTAGCACTAACTTTTACTCCCGCTGAAAGGTCAAAACGATGTAAATTGTCGTCGTATAAAATTATGCCCAGACAGAAGTGGCAGTAGTCAGGGTACGGACTATGAAGATATGGAAATAAATAAGAGCTTGAGTACGAAGATTATGCCCTAGAAAGAGGTGGAAGTGTTTAGAAAAAGAAAGCCATTGATAGAAAGGTCTGTAGAAGGCCTTTACCCAAAACCGGAACCCCGTTTTCCCCCGGATCAATAGAACTGACAACAGCTTCGTTAACGAGTAATACGATAAAAATATTGGAATTATAAATTGTATATAATAGATGCTTTGAATTTGACAGTATATAGTAGATATGCGTAGGAAGTCATAGTTGGACATAAGTCAATGACTTGACTGATGAATGACCCTATCAGAATTAACCAAAAGTTAAATATTGATTTATTGTCTATAAAGCCATTAAAGTATGCTTTTTAAGGCATACCACTTACATGTCATAGACGAGAAACTGCACAATGGCAACAGCGATGTACACGAAGATCGAACATAGGAAATATACTTTCAGCATCCTGTCCTGCTCAGCAATGTACTGAAATCAAGAAACAATAGTATTTTTTTTTAATAATCAAACAAACTTTATGAAATTATTTAAAAAAAGCTAGAGAATGAGCCTTATTATAATATTTTGTGAAATTCATGACAAAATAATTTACTTCTATACTTTCCTATTACTTGTATTTGGCAGGTGTAAAAAATTAAAATATTATCAATGGCGTATCGACGATTATCTTTTTTACACAGTTTGGTTATGACGTCTTGCTGTGATGGAAATATAAAAGGACACAGTTTTTCTGCTTCCCAGGACCTCGAATTTACAAGTTACTAAGGCCAATGACATTATAACTATGTAACAATAAATACTATATACTGGTACCCAAAGTTGTATCTAAACACATGAATATATTGATACCGAATGAAATCATTTATCAACAACAACTAAGCTTTCTGATTTCTATTCGGAAAGAGGCAGATACAATAAGTATGTGGCAGTTATATATACTTTTTATACATTACAATTATAGTTTTTATAATTGTAATGTATAAAACTAGCTATGCAATAAATGCCTCACGCTGTCAGATGGGGATTAATCTACCGCTTAGCACAGAGAACGAAATCGCTAATATCCTTTTTACTTAGAAGTATGAACCATTAAAGTGTAATTTCTCCAACTATAGTGCTTTTAAACTAAAATTGTCTTTGAAAAAGTTAGACGGCAATATTTCTTTCCGGAATATAAATAACCATAGTTGTTCAAAGTCTATAGTACAAAAAAGTCATAAACAAGGCCTCATAAAAAACGATATTCTATATTAAAATCTATGTATTGCCCACCAAGATATACACATAAATATGACCAATATAACAACCTGAAAGTTACTAGGTAAAAGATTTTTATCAGACGGTAATTTCAACTCACATTTGACAATAAAGGAAAACTTTAATGTCTTATACTAAAAATGTCTTAATGATGCATTCTTAATTAGAAATTCACAACGCAATTGCCAACTGGCCATTGTCCAATTAACTTGAGAAACCACTAACTTTAAAGAACTTACAATTGCAGCAAGGACACGGGTGGATTTAGTATTATTACACACTGCGGTATTTAGTTTGGTCAAATAAAATTTTACAATTTTTTTTACAAAGTTTAAATATTTAGACAGTAGCATTTCCGTCATCTTCGTATGGGATACCAGACATCTTCTGTGGCAACCAAAATCAATTATAAAAAATTATAAAAATTTACCGCAAGATTACTCAAATTCAGGATTCCAATCAGGAATGTATACATAGTACATACTAGGTTAAAACTACAATTAACTACAACTAAAAAGTTAATTGTATTTATCAAATAATAAAAAATTGAGAAAGAACTGCATTAAGGCACTTTATTATACACACAGATTTTTTACTAGACTTAGAAACCTAGTCAAACTATTGATATCGAATAATTTCAAGTGTTTTTTTAAATTTCACATAAAATAACCATAAACAAAATTATTAATAATTTAGACTATTGAAAAGTTTTAACCTTCAAAGTCTAATTGCACTGTCTTATCAACATTCTAATTGATAATAATCTAAGACAACAACAGAAACATTACGATTAATAATGATTGGACAGACGAAATATCATGACGCACATGTCGCCAATTTACTGCAACGACTACCAAACATGCTTTTCACCAATCACAATTAAACGAAACGTTCTGCCATTTCTATTTTTTTAATTTAATAAATTGCATAGACGGGCAGGTGGCTCACCTAATGTTAAGTGATTGCGTTTTAAGAATTGGTATTACAGTTCTACATACTCATTTCTGTATATTTTCATTACAGTGAAATTTATAAAGAAATATGTTGACAGCGATAAATAATAATATACTTAGTGTCCTTCAATAACAGAGCGTACCAATATAAGGCCGGCAATGCACTCGCGAGCCCTTTGGCATTGAGAGTGTCCATGGGCAGTATCACTTGACATCAGGTGAGCCTCCTGCCCGTTTGCATAGAACAGGGGGTTCTATAAAATAAATAAATAAAAACAAAATTACCTTTCGTTCAAGCTTACTGTCGCGGAACGTAAGCGTGAAAGGGCGGCAGTGCTCCGCCCGCAAGCGGTCTATGGAGCGGGCGTCGATTGCTTTCATCAAGTACTCATTCACTTCATCTTCGGGCTTCTTATTCTCGCTATTAGCGTCGGCGCTATATAAATGAAATGTATAAATTATATACTGAACAAGGCGTATCATTAATTTATTTATACAGCTAAGACTGTAGTACGCCAACCATCCATGTTAATAATGTCCCTTTTTAGGATAGGGGAGATTTTGATTTTGCTGATAGGCACGCAATTCTAAGCCTGATAGGCTAGGATGTAGGGGTCCCACAAACAAAAATGTCTTTAGTAATCACAAACGTTTTGAAAGTTCTGTATAAAATATTAAATGTTAATTGTAATTAAATACTTTTATATGATAAAAAATAAGGTCGAACGGATACTGCGTGCTTATTGAACTCCGTATTAAAAGGAAGCCTTTACAACTCTTTCCCGTGAGTTGCCGGAACTAATTTAGTATAACAAAGCCCATCCGAAAATTGATTAATTTGTACGAACGATTACTTTCTAAATTGACATCTTCGGCGAAGCTTTTCGGTTTAAAAATTGTTCAAAAACCCTGCGCGTTCTAAATATTTTTACAGTGAATTTTTTAGAAACAATTTCACAAAACAAAACATCAATTTTAAACTATCAAAACGACGTAATATTTTATTTTAAGAAATTACGATTTTTACTCTTATATATCCCGAACAATTTATAAAAATCCTAGTTTTAACCAATAAATTTAAACAAACCAAACAAAATTTAAACGCAAGTCTTTAATTTTAATAAAGATTCTCCCTTTCATTATGGACCAATTATTTAGATTATCCGATACGTTGGTACAGACACTAAAATGGCGTTTCTACGGATATTTTTCGAGGTGTTCTTACTTAGGTATACAAGTCTTGTTTTTCTTTTCAAATACACAAACAAATTTTATCATAATTTAATTTTAGTTGAATCAGTGACAATATTAAAATAAAAAAAATAATATCGACTATAAAATAAATCTCTCGAAAATCTCCAGATAAAGCTATCAAATAAAAACTTAAATCAATCGAGTCGAGCTCCGAATTGTCTTCAGTTTTATTTAATTAATCTATAAAATTATTTTGTATTGAACTTACTTTGAGGAATGTTTTCCGTGTTGCGAGCCATGTCCCATCACCCGCATCTCCTTTGAGATGTTTCCATTGAGAGATAAATTATTTTGAGGCTTCTTATCCTTCATAGATATAAAATATAAAGTTTATTAATTTAACCAATTACTTGTTTGTAGCACTTAAAACATAATTTTATTCTTCCGGGATTAATAATTATTCCTAATTATTAGAACAATTAAGTTTTTTTTTTTAGTTTTAAAAACTCATTAAATCGTAATTATTTATGATATTATATATTTCAAATACAAAGCATCGTTAAAATTCAATTCAATAAGTAGAATTTTCTTTATACACGTAAATAAATAATTACCTTATTTGTCTGTATACTTTTACCAAAAGCTTTGTATAATTATAAGCAGTGTTTGCCTAGTTGCTTCAGCGTGCGATTCTCATTCCTGAGGTCGTAGGTTCGATCCCCGACACCAATGGACTTTCTTTCTATGTGCGCATTTTATATTTGCTCGAACGTTAAAGGAAAACATCGCGGGGAAACCGATATGTCTTAGACCTAAAAAGTCGATGACGTGTGTCAGGCACTGGAGGCTGATCACCTACTTGCCTATTAGATTTAAAAAATGATCATGAAACAGATTTAAATATCTGAGGCCGAGACTTAAAGAGGTTGTAGCACCACTGTTTTTTATGTATAATTATGGAAATTAACCATTGCTTGTTAACAGGATAATTAATCTTAGTTTAGTGGAACATAAGATAGACAGGTATCACTTATTCCACGTTATTAATACCATAGGCATTTCTGCTTGCAAGCTTAAAAATTATCAACGAAACATAGCAATATATTTGTCTTCTTTCTAAATTATGTTAGTTAAAATTAGCTCTAGGGATAGCTAAGATGTACAATTAGGATAAACACATCAGAAGCTTAGCCGTAAACTTAGTTCAATATAATTGTATAAACACGTTTAAATATATACAGAAATCACATATTTGTAGAGTGCAGTGGGATTCGATTTTCAAAGGAACAGTATGAGAATGTCTTGTTTGTATTGTTTCTTTGTATGGGAATCTTTGAAGCTCACGACATAATACTGTTGTTTGTGGCTTGACTTTACTACCCTCATATTTTATTTATATTTCGCAGCGATTATCCTCTACTTGGTAAAATGTGTTCAAACAAGAGTGAATCAAATTTTCAATAATCATAAAGTCAGGATGAGTTCCTGATGATTTTTGATGATGATGAGGATAAAAAGATAATGATCCTATTAAGGACGTAGGCCCCCAATGGTTGGAAAAGCTTCCACCAAGTATGAGCTAGCAAATGTCATGTATATCTAAAACAACTGTTAAAGCATACTTTGTGGTACCTTTGAGTGATGTGATGGAAATGAAAATGTTTGCGTAGTCACTAAATTCGAAGCTCAGAAGAATGAGAGACTCGAATCCTGAGATTACACGAGCCAGACCTCATGTACGTTTAGCGTAAGGAAAGCTTTATGCTATTCCCATTATAATTTTCCTTATATGTTCTGAATTCATCATAACAACATGTGATTGTCCCAGGATGGTTTTTTCACTAAAGTCGTACTAGTAAAGATAAAGTCTATATATGTTACCTGTATCTTTATTTGATTCCTTGGAATTTGAATTCAATTTTAAGCGTTGAATAGAATTATTTTTTTAATATTAAGAATAACTGTAATTGTTCCGTCACCACCAATAAACAAACAAATTTATTTGTTTCTAACGTTTATTTCTTTTGTTTGTTTTGTATTTCTTTTGTTTCTAACGGCATGAGCTAAAGCTTGTAAACGAGTAAAAACTTGTAACCGAATAATATTAATCTGGCAGCCCAATCTTTTAAGTACTTAAAATCCATTAAAAATATCGGCACATTTTGTAATTCTTCAATAAACGCTAATTGGGGTTCCGAAATGCGAAAGAGGTCAAACAAAATGTTTTAATATTATACTTTTGCTTTTAATTTCATGCGACTCTTTGACGTAAAAATAAATATTGAAATAGCTCTTTGTTCGAATTTTGTGTGTGTTAATTGATTGAATAAGGTCTGCGCGTGTTCAACGAAAATTGCAAATACGTATTGTCGTAAATGTCATTATCTCGTTTTAGACAGCCTCGTATGGGGCCGTAATGACTGGGATATCGGAAGTGCCTGCCTGTGAAACTATTATAAAAAGTGTTTGCTGCTTGAGGCTTAATCACTTGATCATATCAATTATTCGGTGAAATCCTGATGACGACTGCCGCTAGATGATGAGACGTGTAGCAGAAAAAAACAGTCTCAGCCCAAAATTACGCTCAGCAATTTCTTGGTGATTCGTAAGTGGGCTGCTTAGGGCGGGTAAGACTTTTCTTATGTGCGTCTTACTAGTCCTTCAATTCTAGTGGTTATTTTACTCACTTATATATTATAATCCATTGCATTGATACTAGGATTTACATATCGACTGACATAACTAATAAATTAATCAATTTGGACTATAGATGACTAATTACGAGAAAGACAATTTTTCATTTTTAGCCCGCACACTTTAAATAAATGAGCAACTCAGCGATCGGCAGTTGTGTTGTGAAGATTTTCTCCTTGTGTTAATTGTAAGAGAATTATCTTTAAGTGTATTCGCATGACTTAGCCAATTATAATTTAAATTACGTACCACGCGACTTGTGTCATCTGGGACTATGAGATAGGTTTCAATGTTGTGGTCTTTTAGGTATGCATTGCGCTGTCCACCGTTCCCCGGCTCCACTCTGTAGTCATCGCCAAGGCATGCCAAAGTCTCCTTCGTGATGTGAACTCTCCTGAAATTAACAGTTTTACGTGACCAATGCCAAAATGTATGTATTTTTAAGCTTACATAAGTTATATCTATATATACCCTGCAACTCCTCCACTCTCCATGTAGTTAGCCAAGGTAACGTCATTGGACCACACGTCAAACTGCCACTTGCGGAGGCCAAGCACCACGCAATGAACCCGGCCAGTGTGGATTCCCACACGCATGTTTACGTTGACAGCCATCACTTCACGTACCAGGCTGCGAAAAATATTTTTTTTTTATAGTTCTGTTCCTAACTAGCCCACGACGTTATTTCATAGTCTATTTCCTTGTCTGAAACCTTTAACCACAACTGCACCTGTTGTAAGTTGATGGTCAATAATTGGAAAAGCGGAACTTTTAAGGGTGCAACGCAAGAGTTACATTACTTATATGAGAAAATCCAATACGTTTTTGATATACAGTACTTACTTTTGAAATTCATACTAAATTAGACCGTTATTGACACGGGAGTCTGATCGACAACGTCAAAAGGATCTCCGGGTTCTATTGGCGTAATTCAACAGAAACAGTTCTGCATTATTATTTACCAACAGAAATAACTAGATGTCTCGTTATTTTAATTGGCGTAGCTATTACTAAACCCATAAAAATCCTCATCTCTTCATTGTTAATTTCTAATTACTCAATCAACGGATAAATTTATTAGAAAATGTATAAATTCTTAGACATTTAGATTTTTTATTCTTTTTGTGATGACAGGAAACCAATCGGCATGAGAATTGAAGCCAATTGTAGACTTGCTAATGGAAATGGCTCGTGGCTGTATTGACCTTTTCAGAATTGACAAGTAAAAACTCAATGCGATAAGAATAAATTTTATACGTATCGAAGAACGTTTTCTTTTAAATAATGAATCATTTGTACAGTTCATAACGCTCATAAGATACCATATTTGTAGACAGTATTACAACTGCATGAAGGGATATATCACAACGTTCTTTCTTAGTTACCTAGTTAATTTCGTTGAGGATGTAAACGCCTGCCGTACGTTTAAAGAACGAATAATAAGTGATAACGCCACCAGAACACTTAAACTTTTAGGATTTGTTCTTTATATTTTGACCCGAATACATTCGACAACACCACGACTAGAGTAGTGATTCGACATGCTATACAAATGAATAGCTTTTTAAATTAAAAAAAATAAGTAATCACCTTAAAACAAATTCTTACAATTCTTACATAAACTACTATTTTTTTCCTAATTCCTTCTGTCAAAACCAACTTAGGAGTTGTAAATAAATATTGTTTGAATTATGTATGATATCGTAAACTCAATAAATAAATAAATCTTACAATATATTACATATGTAATACTTACGCAATAGCATCAATCATGTCAAGTCCCATTTCGACGCAACACTTGGCGTGGTCATCGCGAGCCTCAGGCAATCCAGAAACGCAGTAGTAGCAGTCACCCAGCAACTTGATGCGAAGGCAGTGGTGCTCAGCAGCTAAGCGGTCGAATCTGAAATATTCCTCAAATATTGTATGTAAAAGCATTTATTTAATTTTCTTATAGTTCTGTTACTAACTAGCCCACGACGTTGTTTAACAGTCTATTTCCTTCTCTGAAACCTTTAACTACAACTGCACCTGTTAATTGTTGTTTAAATTAACTGCCCGTTTACCCCTTGTTCTATAAAAAAAATTATTTTAACATGGCCTGGACTGTTTTGACTAACTGATATAAAAAAGTCAAAACGTATAAATAAAGTATTATTTTTAATGTAAATAATTATTATCTGTAATATCTAATTCTTATCCACTTCACTCTTGACAGAGCGGTCGTGATCGTTATATAGTAGTGGTAATAGAAGGGGCAGTTACATACAACAATGTTTTTTTATATGTTTTGTCTTTGGAACTATTTAGTAACGCATAAGCGTAAACATAATGTAAACCATAATTTGAAGCCAATGTTGAGCCCTTTAGTTTATGCCAGTCATAAATTGTATTAAAAACATTCTCGTTTCCGATAATGGCCAAGTATCATTTAGATTTGTAAACCCTTAGCTAAGCCTAGTTTTTTTTGTTTGCATCGCTATTTTGTGTTAGTTGTATGCTCATATTTTAAACTATTAAAGTCAGTTAGTCAGCTTAAATCTATGTTTTATTAGAACATATCCATACAAAAATGATTTATTAATAGAATGACTGCCAAGTTAACTAACTAACGGTTAGCCACAAACCCACAGTCAATTAACCGAGAATAGGTAATTACTACAAATTAATTGGTAATAATTAGCTGCAATTAATTATTATATTAATTCGAAATACATCATGAATTTAGTTTGTCATATATCAGAAGAGTTGTTCATTAATTAGCGGTCATCCGATATTAATAAGCCTAAGCGGCTAAATGGTGTTGATATCAGTTGAAGATCCGATCCGAAGCTGAAACATCTTCATGATCTTACGTTAACAACAGTGATAGAAAGTCGATTTTAGAAATATATATATATATATATATATATCTATATATTATATGGATACAGAAACCATACTTTCAGCAATGTGTAAGAATGGTATGATTCGTTATATCGTGTATGTCAGAAAAAGACTATTGGTTTTTAGAATACTCCCACCAATAATTGTTTAAGGTTCACAAACATTTATTTGTGAAAATGGCTACAGATTCCCTGCTTGAAAGGGTTCCTACCGCCGAAATCGTGATACTTGGCGATTTTAACGCCCACCATGCCGATTGGCTCGGCTCTGAAACCACCGATCACGCGGGAAGATCCTTTCACGACTTTGCTTTAGCCTACGACCTGACACAAATGGTCCCTGCGATTACGCGAATACCAGATGTGGACGGTCATAAACCCTCTTTGTTGGACCTTCTGCTGACTTCGCATCCGGAGAACTATCAAGTCTCCGTTGACCCGCCATTGGGTTCATCGGATCATTGTGTGGTCCGGAGTACTGTGCCATCTACGCGCCCTTCGCGGTCGCGCTTTTTGGGTTTTCGCCGTATTTGGCACTACAAGTCAGCAGATTGGGACGGGATGCGGTCTTTCTTTGCGTCCTACCCTTGGGGGCCTATTTGCTTTTCGTCTGAAGCTCCAGATTCCGTTGCTGCCTCTGTCGCCGAAGTGGTTCTGCAGGGAATGGAACTCTTTATTCCTTTTTCTGCGGTGCCGATCGGTGGCAAGTCTCAGCCCTGGTTTAAGCATTCTTGCAAGACTGCCTCGCGTCGAAAGCGAGAATGCTTTAAGGCATGGGCAGAAGCGGCGAAATCTCGTGATGCTAATACCAGCGAACTCAAAAAAGCATATAACTCAGCCTCCAGGTCCTTCAAACGGGAAATTACTAAAGCAAAGTCAGAGCACATTGCCAGATTTGGCGAGAGATTGGCCCAACTCCCTTCGGGGACTCGAGCCTTCTGGTCTCTAGCCAAAGCTGTCCAAGGGAATTTTTGTCAGCCCTCCATTCCACCATTGCACAGGGAGGATGACTCGCTGGCCCACACTGCGAAGGAGAAGGCCGACCTTTTAGGCTGTCTCTTCGCGTCCAACTCGACTTTGGATGACCGAGGGAGATCACCACCGAGCATTTCACGGTGTGATTCTTCGATGCCGGAAGTTACATTCCGGCAACGTGCTGTCCGCAAAGCATTATCTTCCTTGGACATACATAAGTCGAGCGGGCCGGATGGTATTCCTCCAATTGTGCTGCGTACTTGTGCTCCTGAGTTGGCTCCGGTCTTAACGCGCCTCTTCCGGTACCTGTACTCGCTTGGCACTGTCCCGGAGTGCTGGAAGATCGCATCGATACATCCGATCCCTAAAAAAGGCGATCGCTCCGATCCGTCCAACTATCGCCCAATAGCGATAACCTCCTTGTTCTCCAAAATAATGGAATCCATTATTAATTGCCAGCTCCTGGAGTATCTGGAGGGCCACCAGCTGATAAGTGACTCTCAGTACGGCTTTCGTCGTGGTCGTTCGGCTGGTGACCTTCTTGTATACCTTACGCATAGATGGGCGGAGGCAATTGAGTCCAAGGGGGAGGCTCTAGCGGTTAGTTTGGACATAGCGAAAGCCTTCGATCGGGTGTGGCACAGAGCACTGCTCTCGAAGCTTCCAGCCTATGGGCTTCCCGAGAAATTTTGCGATTGGATCTCCAGCTTTCTGGCCGATCGGAGCATCAAGGTCGTCATCGACGGAGCATGTTCCGACCTTAAACCCGTGAACGCTGGGGTCCCACAAGGCTGTGTTTTATCCCCGACCCTGTTTCTTCTGCATATCAATGATATGTTGCAACTTAGCAACATTCACTGCTATGCGGATGACAGCACTGGGGACACTCTTTACACTGGCCGGGCAAGTATTTCTCGGGCAGATGTCGATGAGTACCGGAACAAACTTGTGTCTGAAGTAGAAACCCTACTACGTGGAGTCTCTGACTGGGGCAGACTAAACCTAGTCCAATTTAACCCCAAAAAGACACAAGTTTGCGCGTTTTCCGCTAAAAAAACACCCTTTGTCGCTACTCCTCTTTTCGAAAACACTCTCCTTAAAGCCACAGCCAGCATTGGAATACTTGGCGTTGACATATCGAACGACGTTCAGTTTCGCGGTCACTTGGAGGGAAAGGCAAAATTAGCCTCCAAAAAGCTCGGTGTGCTCAGCAGGGCGAGACGGTACTTCACTCCGGGCCACCGCTTGCAACTATATAAAGCGCAAATTCGGCCCCACATGGAGTACTGCTCCCACCTTTGGGCGGGTGCTCCCCAGTACCAGCTTCTTCCACTTGACCGTATTCAACGAAGAGCGGTTCGAATCGTTGACGACCAAAATCTCTCCAAGCGGCTTGATCCTTTGGCGTTGCGTAGAGATGTGGGGTCTCTCTGCATCTTCTACCGCATTTACCATGGAGAGTGTTCAGAGGAGTTGTTCGGATTAATACCTGCAGCTGAGTTTCATCATCGGACGTCGAGGCAGAATACGAAATTCCACCCGTATCACCTCGACGTCCGCCGTTCCACAACTGCGCGTTTTTCCAGGCAGTTTTTGCCGCGCACCACCACTCTGTGGAACCAGCTGCCAACTGAAGTATTTCCGAACCAATTCGACTTAGGGTCCTTCAAGAAAAGAGCGTACCAATTCTTAAAAGGCCGGCAACGCACTCGCGAGCCCTCTGGCATTGAGGGTGTCCATGGGCGGCGGTATCACTTAACATCAGGTGAGCCTCCTGCCCGTTTGCCCCCTGTTCTATAAAAAAAAAAAAATAAAAAAAAAAAAAAATTTTTGATAAAAAATACAAGTAATTGGAGATCATTAATAAATATAAGGGAGTTGTTTTTTCCTTATTCAACCAGAACTAGGTAGACGTAAATATTAGAAATTTCCTCATATTTTCCTTCCATCTTGCTTTAACTAAACTCCAGACATACTTTAGTACGTGTAAACTGCTAGTAAACTTAAATTAGAAGAGAAGAAATATTAATAACTAGCGGATCCGACAGACGTTGTCCTGTCCTGTCTACACGTCTTTAATTTCAAAATTTCAATTTTTAATAAGCCATTTTGATGAAAATTATTATTCAAATGTTATGACAATATCTAACGATCCAGCACATGGTCACACACGATATAACACAATGATAACAAAACTTTTTTTAAATTTCGGGACAGACTAAAATTAAAATTCGAATATTATTTAAAATTTGACACTGCGATGATAGCGCCGTCTGTCGGATCCAATGTAAAACATTCCAAAATCAACAACAACTAATAAATTGAAAATTAATTAAAAAAACATTGTCCAGCGGACAAAATTGTGAATCTAAACCATTCCCAGATCCCCTTGAACACACACAAAAAATTTCGTCTAAATCGGTCCAGTCGTTTAGGAGGAGTTCAGTCACATACACACGCACACAAGAAATATATATATTAAGATGTATCCACTATATAATATACAAAATACTCAAAACAGAAAGTACATTCAATAACAGTTATTTTTTGATTCGTCCTTTACATGAAAACCAAATCATCAGTGAAAGATATTATTAAAAAATACAGAGGGCGGAAGTTCAACTACCCTAAAACCATCAATAATGAAAAGACCAATCAAAAGACTGATTAGGACTAAAAAGGCACATCGCAATGGCACTTACCTTGCGAACAATTCATTGAGGAGTCTGACGAGTTCTTCAGCAGTGCATTGGTCTGAGAGGGAGGTGAATCCACAAATGTCGGCAAACAGGATACTAAAGAAACACAAAAATAAAATTTATCAATAGATAGTAAATATATCTGAAAAATTTGTAAGTAAATTATATATAAATATATATTAAGGAATTTATAATTAAGTTTGTTATGGAAGAGCTGGAAACCCCGACACAGGTATTTTTTACTTAGGGTTCCCAAATCTTACGCAATGTAATGCATATGTACTTGAAATGAATAAATACCTTAATTTTTATATATCTATGAATGTATTTTTTGTATAATTTTCGTTCGTAGGCTAACAGAAAAAATGTTTCTAAACAAAATCTTTTTCTATGATTGATGAATATGATTTTATTATTAAATATAACTACATTCAGCAGCAATACAACGATTATTGCGGTCATACAATCCTTTGATACCATTTTTATAGTACGATTTGTCTTACACCTCAAAATAGGGTTCAATTTCTTCAACAGCACAAAATTATACAGCAAGCATTCTTCTAAGTCCTTATTATTATATGTTACGCATGTTACAATGGGCGTATGATGGCAATACGACTGCCACACAATACTGCCTTCACCGATTATTAATTACGGACATAATAAGTAAACACTATCGGGGTTTGAACATATGTCTTAGTAGTGGTGACTTTACCTATTGAAAAGCAAGCCATTTAAATTATATAGCCGTAGCCTTCGAAATAGATGTTATAGCATAGCTAAATTAACGCTCTATTGTAAGTCAGTAAGTACTAAGAATGTTGTACTACTAACGTCTAAACTAAATATGTATAAAACATAAAAACTTTTCATATTTAATATCACGAACAATATAACGAATTAATTTTAATTACTTTATTTTATTCTTTAGCTGGCATCACTGCACTATTAAAAATAAAATGTTAGCGTTTTTCACTGTTTGTGATGAAAAGGGACGTAATTATTACTCGCCCTAAAACCACTTTCTATGTGGAGCACCGCGCTTTATAAAATGGATACATTCACTAACAAATAAAATGTATGAATATATATAGACTCAGATGTGCAGACTCGTATTCAAATTGAAAAATGTGCCACGCCAAAAAGGTCTGTAATCTGACATGTCAAAAAATGATAGCTGTCAGAATTCTATAAAATTAAAATTCGAGTATAGGTCTTTCACCTAATAAATCAGCCGTTAAATTAAGATGTATCATGTTAATAAAAAATTGTTTTCTTCAGAAGATCAAAGTAGACATAATTGTTTCTCGAATCACAGAGAAATAAATTAATATATTATTTAGGTATTCACGTAAACAAAAGGCAGTACTTAACTACTTATTCACAAATGCTTTATAAAAGCCCAGAGAGGGTTGGCGTATTTCTTAACCCCAATGAATGATTGAAGAGATACCCAAATAAATATTATTATGTAAATATCAAGCTCTGTGTGAATAATTTTGTTTTAGATTCCAAGAATGATATCGCGTAGGGAATAACAAGTAAGTATACTTGTATTTTTTGCCCAATTGGAATCGTACAGGTGGCGCGTGCATGTTGATTAAAAATGATATACTTTTAACCTGTATTGGTGCGTAATTGTATTATATTGTATTGTATCCGGGGAGTGAAATGATGTGATAAGTGAATGACGAAATGACGATAAACAATGTAACCAAACATTGCATACTAGGTCGGATGTCAACGCGTATTGACTAGAGATGCCGTGGACCAATTTAGTCTTACTATAACGATAAAAATATTTTTAAGGTTTGGGGTTTGCAAATTATAATGAATTTACATTAAAATAGATCAATTTTATCTTCATATTATTTTATTATTTTAAATCTATACTTTATATTTCGGTCAAGTACCTACACTAATTAAAAAAAACTTAAATAAATCTCTTAAGCGAACACGACTTGTATTAAAGTTATTTTCAGAAAATCAGTGGCGCTACAACCTCTTTAGGTCTGGGCCTCAGATATCTGAATCTGTTTCATGACCATTTTTAAATCTAATAAGCAGTAGGTGATCAGCCTCCAGAGCCTGACACACGTCGACGTTTTGGGTCTAAGACATGTCGGTTTCCTCACGATGTTTTCCTTCACCGTTCAAGCAAATCTTAAATGCGCACATAGAAAGAAAGTCCATTGGTGCACAGCCGGGGATCGAACCTACGACGCGTATGAGAGTCGCACGCTGAAGCCACTAGGCCAACACTGCTCCCATATTCAAAGCAACAGGGCAAATAATTATCACTATAATATGATCCCAGCTCTTATTTTAAAGCATATTGACAACAAAACCTTTTAATACTTAATTCAAACGTCAGCAAAGTATCCTTTTTCTAAAAAGGTCCTTTCCTATAAAGTAATACATTTTTCTTATTATAACATTCTTCGGCCACCCTTTGTCAAAATACACACCTGACATTCTCGTATCGTTGTATGTAGATCTTGTGAAACTGCTCCTGACGTGGTTGGTTTGCGATGTCAGCCTTCATCTCCATGGCGACGTGCCGGGGGAGTACCGATAGCAACAGGCGCTCCTGTGAACATTATTACAAAGGACACATGTACTTAACAGTATGATACTTAACATTTATAATAATCTGAAAGCTTTGAAATATTTCGTCCACATATTGTTGTGTATCATATAGAGTAATTACCTTTTTAAATAGTTGTATGGTTATTATATAAAAAAGTGTTCCTGACACGATTTCATGACAATTAAATTAGTTTCGGTTTTCGTTCAGGCCGACTTATGGGTCTTAAAATGTGGAAAGTGTAACCGGGGATTCCATCATATAACAGGAGTAAAAGAGATTTATGAAAAAGGAATTAAAATAAAATTCTCTTGTATCTTCAAAATAGCTTACATTAATTATAAACTGTTCCCAATTCTATTAAATTATCGACTTGACTCCTAGTTTCCGAATTTGTGGTTAAATATACACAGACTTCTAAATTGATCAACATGCTTGTCATGTGTCAGTGACGTTGATCAATCATTATTACACTGATATTATAAAATTCTAACCATACCACATACATGTCAAATTGATAAGTTTGATGTCAGTTAAAATTACGCCGATATAAAAGTACCTTGCTGAAATAATTCTTCCGTTAGCTGTAAGTTCATGTTAATGAGTAAAGTGAAGAGTGGATTCTCAACTAAACCTCCCATTACGAGGATATACGAGGGTATAAAGATAATAAGTCTTGACGAAATAAATTCAACATTACGACCAAAGCTCTCGTATCGGTTGGGGAGTGGGGACCGGTAAATATACCGAATAGAAAACCGGTTTTTAATTAATTAAACTAGTATAAACAAATATTATTTTATAAATAAAAATAAAGATTTGGCGACGATAGATACTTAATATTTTAACATAAAAAACCCATACAATACATAATTGTAGGCACAGCGATTTGCTACAAAGTGTGTTAAAACAAATTATATGTACGATATATAGTTTAGGAGATATAGGCAAAAACGTGTTTTCACCCCTTTTTCCAACATGGCGGCCGGGGGACAAGGGCAAATATTCATAATACCTTTCAAAATAGGAACTGATTTCATATATACATATCGTATTTGAAAAATCGTATACGAATATAACCTATTTTTACCGGTTTAGGCAATTAGCGTGCTGATGTTTAAGTATATACGTAGAATTAAATTATATGACGATCATAATTTAGGCTCTTTTGGTCCTTTCAGTAAACTCAGCTTTATGTTGTTATATTTTTTCATTTACAATCATTAAAATATTGTTTTAAAAACAAAAAATAAAAATTGCTTTTACCAAGTTATGTATTTTTATTTCCGAATACATTACCTTCCATAGCTCGACGAAGTGCCACAACGACATATTTTTAATATAAAATTCAATCAGTTTTACAAAATTTCTAAAAATAATTTTGAATTTGAATCGCTAAAGTCTTTCGCTTCATTATAGAAAGCAGATTAGACCATTACTACTTAATGACGGTGACAGAAAACATCGTAAGCAAAGAAGCATTAGAACTAACAGTCGTCGTTCAATCACGCATTGGTCTGCTCATCTACTCGCCTGAAGCATCGGTTAATTAATGAGGACTAACGTATCTAGCTGCGGCACTGCAGTAATACATTATCGCATTATATTGGTTTGATAAAAAACCTTAAAAACTAGTCCATCAAAATGTAATTATGTTGTGTATTAGCGAAACAATTTGTGAAACTATTATCAATGTAGCCCCTAAATTATGTATGGAATAATTTTGGGCTCCATATAATAATTACATTCGATTGTGATAAACAACAGTTGTTTACAAACGTGGTGTTTGTTAGGTTTGTAATTTGTGATTAATTACTAATTTGGAGCTCACTGCTAATCGCTCGCTAACTAGGTTACAAAATCCGTTTCTGAACAATTGAAATACAAATTAACTTTTATATTTTTAGTATTTAATTTATCTGAGGTCCACGGTTCCTTTGATTGCCATCTCCTTTCGAAGATTAGCGATCATCACAGCCACTTTAATTTCATTTCAGAAAAAAACTTGGCGATTAAAAAGAGTGGCGGAGAGTTTATTGCCAGTTCTTCTCTTCCGATCTACGCCCTTGATTTGAGAACTGACAGTGAATGTAAAATTAGAAGCATTTATCATATTTCTTTTAGACGTTCATACGTGTACATTATGTTACCTACATGAATAAATGATTTTTGAATTTGAATTACAGGTATTAATAGCTTGCCCTTGAAAAAACGTGGCAGACTGTTTCTTTCCGATCCTTGAATCAATGTTACATGTAAATCTTGAACCACTTTTTTAAATTTACATTCATAAGTTTCCTCGCGATGATGTGACTTTGGTTTTTATACTATTTAAGAAAAACAAACCGTAGTTAAAAACATTTAGTTTAACGACTGTCAGAAACTATTATATTTGACATTAGTGTGAAAAAACTTAATTATTACACAGTATCGGTTGTATAACGCGTCGGTGTTGCATTATAATAATTGCTATTTTCATAACGCGAACAGTATTTGTATTTGACGATTAACATGAAACAATTATGCGAGATTAAATTAATCTCGATTTACGGGTTAAGCGGCTTCACCGAGTACAAATTAACATTGAATGCTTCATCATCCTTGGCTAACATAGAAATAGAACCAACGCCGGTGCCTCATTAATTTCCAATAACGTTTTAAAATGCAATTGCTATATCTATATGACCTACACGACCTCTTGCTATTTCGACTGCTATTCATCTACATAAGTATCTCTCTGACCATCTCCAGTGTTGTGAATGGTGCCACTGCCAAGGTAATGTGATTGATATTAAAATATACATGCCTTTGTTTCAATTTATCAAATTATACCTTATTTAATTATTTTAAAAACTGGTGTAAGTTACTATCTTATGATAGGATATTGGCACAGTCATTTTCATACAAAGGTTCTCATACACCGATCCGACCTACCATGGATAGCTTGTATCAACAGATAGCTATGACAATCCATCGATTGGTTATTGGCACGCTATCAGTAAAATTTGGATTAAGATGTCTATCCCAGATGTTCAAAAATCGATTTGGATAGGTTATTGGGTTTGGGCGATAGTGAAGGAGTACCAGTGTTCAGCTTGTAATGCTGGTTGAGTTTTATTTGAGTAAAAGGTGGCCTTACGAAGCATTCCATGAATGCTATCCAGTACTAATGATCTCTTTGAATATATAGAATATATTTGTTGTAATGCCTAACATATTACTGTGATAAAAACACAAAGCTTCAGTCACGCTTCATGTGTACATACTATTAAATTATATTTGTCTCCGTAACATCAAAACTCTCAGATGATAAAGCTTTCTGTGGCCATCCACAGAAAGCTTTATCATCTGAGAGTCGAAGAATCGAAGATTTTTATTATTATAAGACCCATGTCTTATAATAATAAAAATCTTCGATTCGTCATAAACGCCATTTCACAATTTTACAGCAATATCTAAAAATAATTATGATAATGATAACAGTGCATAGTTTTAAAGTATAAACTGGTTGTAGTTTATACTTTAAAACTATGCACTGTTATCAGCCATGTCATTACAACACCGTGGTTTCCTAAACCTACTAAATTGTTTATAAAATTATCAAGGTAAAAAAAACTATTGATATTAAAATTCTGCGAATCGGACAACATCTATTTTGCATCCCCCTAATTATTACGGCTGGTCCACCCTTAAAATAATCTTTTATTTTTAAACCATTGTTTTTGTTTATATTTTTGTATTTTATTACACAACCCTTAATTTTCACCCCTCTACGATCAACCTCTTTTGTTATTTGTTAATTAAAAACTTACGACTTGAACTCTGAGGTTTATACAGAGAAAAATTCACAGAAAAACCTTTTCATTTCGGAAACCGAACAGTCTCTGGGGGAGCATAGCAAAATGTTCCATGTTGGTATTTACTAAAAAGGTAGGTACAGTAAATTCACATCAAAGAGAAACGGATTTCACGGGGGCAGCTATTAATACAAATATATAATAATGCTGTGCCGCTACAACCGTTTTTTGTATGTCTATACAGACCAGTAGACCAGTAGGCCTTCTGTACCTGACACAAGTAAATTTTTCGTTCTAAGACACGAATTCTAATGAAAAAAAAAATAATGCTGTTTACTACAGAGTAAACCACTAAGTTGCGGCTTTACATATAGAAAAACTTATTTCGCCTAAGAAGTGGGCTTCTTGTGAACCCCTGTTTGACGATAAAAGTTATATTGTGAAAATAAAAGTAAACGCTTATCCTCTCGACGTCGTCAATGAAACAAACAAGATAAGAGAGTGTAAGTTGGAAACTCGGCGTGAAATCGAGAAAAGTTAGGAAAGGATGAACCCCTGATATACGTGTTTATAAAGTTCACACGACATTTCGTGCTTTGGTATAGGTTTACACTCATTTTTACCCACACTTACGCAGAGGGCCAACGGGAGATAAACTTTCTATTAATATGATACAGACGCCTGACTACATAGTATTAATTAGAATACGAATAATTAGTTAATAATGTGCTGGCACCAAAAGAGTACCGAGAGTTTTTTTACGCCGGCTTTTTCTCTCGGCCTACTCTGTGAGTACTCACAGAGGATGCCTACAGAGTCAAATTTAATGATATGGAAGTGATACCTGTTTATCTTTTGTTCCATAATAAACGTATTTTATTTTTTATTAAACGAAAGATCGCCTTGTATTAAGCATATTTTATTTCTTACGTTTTTTGACAGTTAATACATAAAACAAGCATTATATTAAATATTTGTAATCAGATTTTTATTTTTATTATTTTATAAATTAAGCACTTTTATCACAACTAAACAGCTTGTCTCTCGAAAACGGCCTCCTTTATTTGTTTTTGTACCATTATATAATTGTTATCCTTTTGTTTGAGTCAGGGGCATGCCGTCCATCATTACATCACTAAGAGACACATTGATTGAAATCGTGAATTAGCGATTAATTACCCGAAAGGCACATCTAATATATTCGATAAGACTATCAGCCATTCAATACTAGCCACTACCAAGACGAACCCTGGAGTGAGATTTAAAATACCACCTTGACTAAGGGCCTGTTTCACAATGTATGGATAAAGTGCCAAATAGCTATGCAACACATAAATTATTCGAAATATAAAAGTTCCGAATGAGATACTTGGCATTTCATGACAAATAGCGCTATCTGACAGTCGTGAAACGCAAAAATAAAAACGTAATAAATAGCTTATTTGGAACTTATCCGGACATTGTGAAACAGACCCTTAGTGTTATTATTTGTAAAAAAAACTTATTAACTGACCTGCTGTTGATTCTCTCGTTGGGTCACCAGGCGTGCCTCAACACAGTCACGTGTCTCCAAGAAAGCCCGACGCTGCGCCAGTTCACGCGGGTGATGGGTCATAATGCCGGCTATGTTGCATGCGATCAGAGTTACCAGGTTGCAAAAAATCTAAAAATATTAAAACAACACACACATTAGGGACAACACAAGATTCGAAAAACTATTATATATTGAAATTTTATTTTTATTCGCACGGCTATTTATGCAAACCTTTTTTAATGATTGCTGATAACTACTGAATTTCCGGTTAACAATGACTTTAAAAATAACACTGACTTCCAATCATGAATAAGCAAATCAAAAATTAAACGGAAATTCCTCAGGCCGGGTTATTAAATTTCCTGGTTATTAAATCAGTTTTTACTACGATCGGTCAAGCGAATTGCGAGAATCATCTTTAAATAAAACCATTGTTAAACGAGAGTTCATCAAAGCTTGTTATAGAACTGTATAATAGAAACCCGGAAATCATGTGTATTTCATACATTTAATATTGTTTGTCGACATATTAATATATTTACGAACAACTTTGGGGCCTCGCACACCACAAGGCAACCTTAACAACTCTCCCGAACTTAATTCCCGCAATAAAAATATGTCAGAAAAAAAATATCCAAATTTTTTGTTGTTATTCTTACGAGTAGATCAGGAGATTGTGTATGTTATTTCAATTTAAAAAATGTGTGCGTGTACTAATGTATACACGTAAGAAGTGAAACTTCTTTATGACCCTATTTCTCGAGAAATTATCTAATATATGCAACTTTACCGAAATTGGTTAAATAAAGTTAAATAATATAAAGTTTAACAAAAGGCTTTCATAATCATACACATATACAAATAATACAATTATTTCATTTTACCTTTTAACTACTTAGATTACCTATTACAGAATTTCATTAATTGTAATGGAATTATTACTATCATTGTTATCGATATTATATATTTTTGTTATTAATCTCTTAGAATCAATCGTGGTAGGGAAAAGAAAAAGATGGCGCGTAACCGAAAAATGTGACGGTAAATTTTTTCAAACGCCGATAAAGAAGTTTCACTGCAATAGCTGCTGGTTCTTAGACTGTTGAACAACCCTTGGTTGTTCTCATATTTCCATTTATTCATGGGCATGGCATGTCGCCTCTGATCTTTATTGCTAAACCGGACACTAGATACATGTAAAAACTCTTCGGTAATCATAACTTGAAATTTGCGAACCTGTTAAACAATTTTGAAGATACTCGTGTATTTATAATAAATATGTATAATATTTTACAATGTTTTGAACGTCTGTTTGCCTTTTACGGTTGTATTTTACCACTTTATTACACACTACATACCTGAGTATCAGTAGTCTTGGTCATCATGATTTGGGCGCCAATGTTGATAGCTCCAAGTATAAATCCACCAATCGTAGCCTCATGTAATCGCAGTGGTAGAGTGGCGTAGGTCACATATGTGAATAGCGCACATACACCCATACTAACGTTCATTGATCTGGTAATATAAAAGTAATTATTAGCTTATTATGTAAAGTATAATTAAAGTATATTTATTCATATATTCATATAAATTACAAGTAAGGTACGGTGTACACTCCTGAATAAATAATTTATTATACATTAGTCAGATCTTGGGAATGCGAACGAGAAGATCTGACAAACTTCTCACCTTACTTATCACCAACATGTTTAATTTAAAAAATACTAAATATATAGTCAATGGATTGGGTTTAAATGTTCTTCTCAGGGCGTGTTCCTGAACATGGATTATTATTCGTAGACCTTCAACTTCTTTATAATGTTATTCAAACAAGAATGACACAATTCTGCATTTCTTTTGCATTTTGTATAAGCAAATTAATAAGCAAATTTTGTGTATTTGCGCATATGTTTAGAAGTATTATACACAAATCCCTGTATGTTTACTTATAACTTAAGATACATTGTACAAATATTATCTTACGCATCCATAATTCTAAATACTGTCTCGAAGCACGATTGATTATAGTGAGGCACTCATTAATAAATATTATATCTTAATTTCATTTCATCTTACTTTGAAATCGATATTATAGTCAACAAATAATTAAATTATCCAAACAAAAATAATTTTAATTTAACATCGGCTTCTTAAATGTCAATGGCAGTCCCCAATTCATTTCACGTATATTTAAAGTGACGTATCATTAATATTTTCAAAGTTAAAATTAGATAACGCGTAAAGTTTGACCCAAAAGTTACTGATTGGGAACCGGGAGCTTTCACCACAACCAATTCGAAATCCCCTTGCAACTTAGCTAACTTAGTTTGAAGTGGTCTTTTTATCTAAACTTACTAATGGATCAGAGATTGTATGTGTTTAAAAAGTCCTGGCAGCCAAGTATGAGCTTTTAAAAACATTCCAGTTCTGATGCTGATGAGATTAACCTTTTTTCCAAAACTGATATTGGAATCGTATACGGAAGAACGATAATTTGTTTGTGGTTTCTATGTTAGTTTCCCAATTAAACGTAGTGTTCTATTTATGTTTGTATTTATGTATAAATATTTCCGTCAAAATTTGATAAGAGGTATTAACTATAAGCTTCTTAAGATTTTTATAAAGTCTCATTTTTAAATTGTTTAAGTTATAAATAAAATGGGTTAAGTATTCACCCAAACCGGTTTTCAAAACATAACTTGTAAAGCATAAGTAACTTTAAACTAAAAATAAAATCCTTTTAATAGTTCAAATTTTGCTTAAACATTAGCTAGGTAATTCAGAAATATAAATAACAAAATTTTATTTACAGATTACACTTGACTTGACAAGCCCGCTGTACTGAGAGACATGTTGGCAGAGAAGAGCCCCATGAAATATATGATTACATGTTTACACCCAATTGAACATTGCCTGAAGACATCTTTTTCTATCTTGATGGCGTCAACCTATCTAAATAAATACTGTCATAAGAATATTTTGGCTATTATTTACATATTGTGAATATGAAATAGACTTATGTTTATTTGCTGAAACAAAACACTGACAAATGATATTAATATGAATACTTAGTCCATTGAAATGTTTCGATTTGAAGGCTAAACTGAAATTTGATAGAGGACGCAATTCTATTTATGGGGCATGTAGGGGGAGTCAATATAACCTTAAACTCAAGTTTGTCGGGTTGGTGCCATTGGCCCAGGCCACCATCTTGGAAAAAGAGGTGAAAATACGTTTTTGGCTATATCTCCTAAACTATCACGAGATATATCCATCGTACATAAAATTTGTGAAGACATATTTTGTAGCAAATCGCGTAAAAATCCCGCCATGATACGGTATATTTTGTTTGCCGAAATTCGAGAATTCAGTTGGATTAGTTCTGAACTTTGTAATCATTCAAGCGAAATATGTCAAACTTGAGGTTCAATTTGGAATTTCTATTATATATTCAATATCATCAGGAATGAAATAATAACATTCCACTTTACATGGAATTCGAAATGATTTGACATGTAAAATGTAAATTTCTAAAACAACTAAACATGTCATACAATCTTGTTTGATTGTTTTAGAGTAACAATGTGATCATTTGTATAGGTCTGCACCCTAGGTGGTCGTTCGGTTGTTGCTAGGGCTATGGTTTCCAGACGCTGACAGCAAGGAAATTTGATACCGGTGTATTGAATGTATTAATCCATGGTAGTTTGCTAATCTGACACATTTTTCTGTGCAGTAATTACACGCTACGCTCAGCAACTTGTTAACACAACATTTTTTATTTCAACGTGAAAGGAGGTTTTTTAATGCCTTTTCAAATGTGTTGAAAAGTACACATAGTTTCATGTTTGTACTTAAAAGTTAAACCCTGTTGTTGACTGTTTAATTACAAATAAAATGCACGGTAATGTTCAGGGTTGACAACATTGCTCTTTCATTTTAAATATTACATGATGCGCTTTTTGGTCGATTGTGCTTGCTCATTTGACTAGACATACGACGTTATGCGTCAATCTGTTTGGCTAACGACAATAAAAGACCGTAAAGTGAAATTTGATAAAGCATAGCTCTGTTATACGCCACCCCGAATTTAACTTAAAAACAAACACAAAGATAAATTGAGATTTAGAATTAAAT
Organism: Pieris rapae; assembly: GCF_905147795.1. Classification (NCBI taxonomy): domain Eukaryota; kingdom Metazoa; phylum Arthropoda; class Insecta; order Lepidoptera; family Pieridae; genus Pieris; species Pieris rapae. The sequence goes on along the minus strand of NC_059534.1, from coordinate 2,795,798 downwards.
TAGACATTTATTTTAGAAGCGATGCAGGTATTAAGACATCCCACTAGTCTTTTATGCTTATGTAAGCAGGCAATGATACCTATGTATAATGAAAATGCATATACATATATTACATAGTTATAAAAATTGTTGCCATTGTAGTCCACAACGGTTGCTAAATAGTATAATATCGCTGCAGCAAATGTTTTCATTTGTTTATATATGTATGTATATGTTATATATATGATACTTATTAAGTTAATCTACACTTCTCTCTCTTGTCATATTGTGTTTTCGCTGTTATGGAAAGAGACATATAAGTCCTTTAGTTCCAACGAATTCAACAAATTTATTATTGTTTGTTTTCTAGACAAGACATAGCATGTCATTTTCGTATTTGTGAATAATATAAGTATATCATTTAAATATATTTACCGTCGTGCTTTTAATTTTATTTCTGACTAATTGTAATGTGTTTTTAAGAAATAAACCTAAGCAGTAAATATGTAAAACCAATATAAACTATGCTAAATAATATTAGCGCATAAGTTCATAAAAATTGTTATATTTAAGTCTAAATCTTATATGTATATATTACCATCGAGGTTAATCTTATATTAAATATGTGTCTATACAACCTGATTCATAATACATTAGATTACTTCTAAAAAAATTTAAACGACTGATAAAGAGAGCTTTAGAATCTTTTAGAATCCTACCTAACTTGCGCAATCATCACCTTAATCCGCCGACATGTGCGGACACAATTACTAATACACTCCTAATTAACATACATTCCGATAAATATTAAACTCACCTTAGTATTGCAGTGCCGCATAGGGAGCACTCAACAAGTATGAAGGTAGTAAGGACTACATATGAGACGGTCAGCAAATATATCTCGTTCATTGCTGGTCTGCTCAAGCACGCGAGAAGACCTTAATAACATAAATCTTATAATCTTAAATTCTAGTCAAAATTAAGAATAATATTCAGAATGTGGTCCAGACCAACAACTAGATTCCTATTAAACATTTATTAAATAATTTACTAAGATTATTTATTAGGGTCCTTCAAGACAAGAGTGTAGCCATTCTTGAAAGTCCGGAAACGCACTCGCGAGCCTCTGGCATTGAGAGTGTCCATGGGCGGTGGTATCAATTAATATCAGGTGATCCTCTTGCCGTTTGTTCTATAAAAAAAAGATTCATAGTTTTGATCGTTACGTTATCGTCGATCTCAAATCGTATTAACATTTTTTTTATTTTCTCCCATCCTTAAATAAGTCATACTAAAACCAATATATTTTCATATTTATTATACATGTGCCCGAGTCACAGAAAAGGGAAATACCGAAAACTAACAGCCGACGTCAGAATCACACTTTGTACATTTTCAGGCTTTCAAAGGATAACTTAATTTTACATTCCAAAACTATTGTACAGTTTTCAGTTATACTTCTGCAAAGACTATTAAATGTATGCACACCTATCCGTTTGAAGCGAGCCATAATTGCTTTTAGCCTCGTGTGCCTAATAAAGGAGTCTTTAGGGAGCACAGAGTCAAAGCAAGGCTTACCTCAGGCTTAGATATGGCAAAGGTGCTTTTGTTGTTTCGTAATTAGCCAGTCTAAACATTGCACACGGGGATTGGAGAACTTGGAAATGAATTATATAGTTTTTACTTTGCACGACCTCTACAGATGCTGAAATCTGAGAGATTAACAAAAAAGCAAGTGCTTTTGTTTGTTTTTTTTTGCTAATCAATAAAATACCGTATAGACAGTGACATTCTGCATTTATTTCATTGATATTTTGAAGCAAATCAGTGATCGTTTTTATTTCAATTTTCTTTCACCTTACAAACTTAAGCAATATGATTCAATCTATATTTTCGTTATAAATAAATTTAGTTATCTTAGGTTTTGTAAATTGCAAAGTTATTTAATAACTAGCATATAAATTTATGAATGAGTGACTATTAAGTTGCAATTAAAAAAATTAGATAGTGCTCATGAAACAATATTCCCAGAATAGGATTTTCGATTTCGAATAAAGTATTAATTTTCGTTTGAAACGAAAACAAAATATGTAAACATCATTCGGTATTAAAACTCTCCGGGGATTAAATGGGTTCACTGTGTATGACATCTTAATCCTTTGTTTTATACAACCACTTTAATATTTCATTATTATTTCGAAAACATAATATAAGGTTATATATTATTTTCAGACGCATTGGCGAAACGCTGCGTAAAAAGTAATTTATAACCAACAAACGTTTTTATTTTTTTTTATATTTTAACTGACTTCTTACTTTGGCTAAATAAAAATAATTTACAACGTTCTATAATAGATACCTTTTCAACAAAATATAGTGGCCTTAGATCAGAGAATATAATAATATAAAACAGTTTTTTCGTTTATTTACTTAAATATATTGGAATTTCAGTCAAGTGAATTTATTTAAACAATATTTGTTCAATTGTTTTCGGCCCGAAAGCTCTTCACCGCCGGTTTGGCGAGTTTAGTTCAACCGTGAAAGATTCTCCAACAACACGCCCAAGGGCGTCCCCTGAGACTGAAACATCTGAATACCCATCACAGAATCATTGTTTCATTTTCAGAGGTTGTTCCACTAGCATAAAAATATCAACGAAATAGATGCAAAATGTATGGGAAATTTAATATAAGTTATGATACAATCTACAAACTAATATGCTAATGTACTTACAGGCGTACACTAACGCTGCGAGGCCAAAAAGAACTACATTGATCACGTGCGCCAATCTCTCTCTCTCGAAGAAGGCACGAGAAACCCTTGTGTAACTTGGATCTGTAGTAGTCGCTAACGACATGTCCCTACGGAATAGATAATATAAACTACACACAAGCCCTGTTATTCGTAAAATATAAATCAATTAAGGATCCTTGCTCCATTTCCTTCCTTCAAATAATGTTTGATAAAAAAATTATGGTACTTTAAAACGGTGCAATAAAACTGATTTACTTTTATGAATAAAGGTTTACAGGCGTAGATTATAACAAAGACAATTACTAAGGTAATCTTACCAAGAAGCAAACTTATATCAAAATCACTAATAAAATATACACTTAGGGGAATTTTTGAGTACTTTAACGCCCGAACCCAATAATTAACCCACAAAAATCAGATTGAAAACGATCTGGGATCAGACCGTGACACTCGATCGATCTCCTATCTGCATCCCAATAACCAAACCCTACGAAGACAATACATTTTTGGAGACGGATAGAATGCAATCTCTTCGCTGTTTTCACACAAATTTGATAATCAATATGGACCAAAAAAAGCGTACTAATAACATTAAAATATACATGTCATGTTTAAAACATATCAAATAGCTTTTTAATTATTTTAAAAACTGGTGTAAGTTAAAATCTTAAGATAGGATATTGGCACAGTTGAACTGCCATTTTCATGCAAAGGTCTATCCAGATACACCAATCCTAACTAACATGGATAGCTTGTATCGACAGATAGCTATTTAAATCCGTCGATTGGTTATAGTTACACTTTTATATGTAAATATTTTAATTAAGATGTATATCGCAGATGGTCAAAAATGGATTGAGATTGTTTATTGGGTTTGTCCCTTAGTAATTAGGAAATATAATTTAATTGAGTAATCAAAATCGTTTAAATTATTATACAATACTATATACAATACGAACTACGCTGGCAAACAAACGGTTACCAGCAAAAAAAACTGATATTTCATTACAAAGCAATTCTAATTTTTATTACTCTTAAAATTCAATGTAATATTCCGTATTACAATTAGGTATTCTGCGAATAAAAATGGCACATTCAGCGACGGACCATCGCAAGAGCCATGCCGGGTAGGAAGTATTTGCACTGTGTTAGAGTACTTTCGATACAGATGTTAGTAAACCACTAGGCATAATTGCATACAAATATATTCTTACATATGGTCAAAACTTGTCCCGTTGTACAATGCCTCAGTGATGAAAGTCTGGGCGGCGAGCAATGCTGGCAGTTGAACTGATACCATTCCGAATCCCACTCCCAGCAGGAGTCCCAACAATGTCATCATATTCGTCTGATTCATGCGGAGAAAGTAACGTTGGTATAACATCTCCACCTGTAATAATGAACAAAATCATCCAACTGAAAAATTACAGTAAGGGCCGTGTGATAAACGTAATTTAGACTTGATTTAAAAAAAATGATGAACTCAATTCGACTTAGGGATTAAGAAAAGAGCGTGTTTCTTCTAAGAAAATCCGGCAACACACTCGCGGGCTCCTCATTTCTCGGCGGCATTTCTCAATGTGTCCATGGGGGGCGGTATTATTTAGCAGGTTAGCCCCCTCCTGAACCTCATAAAATGAGTTTAGTTTGTTCTCAAAATAATCTAAGACAAATGATCATGGAACAAACGCAGTAATGTAAGGCCAAAAAATAATTTAGGATCGAGACTTCACACAACACACAACTGTCCATGTATTCGAACACACAATTACACTTTCTACCCAACCCTTAAACGTCGTGATAAAAATTAATCCATATTTTAATGACAATTAGTTAATTAAATTCAAACTAAATAAATTTTCCAATGAAGGATGTATTACAGTTAAAAAATATACGAACAAAGGTTGTACTTAAACCACTTGTAATTACTACTTTAAAAAAAACAATTGAACGTCCTTACTATTTATTACAGATAAACACGCATATATCAAGTTGTTGAAACTTATCTTAAGAGAACTTTGTAATATGACAGGGCCTTGAGAAGTTTGAAGTCTGATAAAGATTTTGTGAGGACTCAGAGGATTATACCTTTGGGCCGAATTTGAAATATATATTTCTTATAATATCAGAAGTCGCTCAGCTATAAGCTATAGGGATAAAACACTGCATAGGGTTGGAAGAATATCGTCTGATGTTTCTTGATATAAATTTTAAGAGAATAACCTCAGAGTAAACAACTTGTCTCCAATTTCTAATTTAATTCATATTAATATACCTCCATGTAAAAATTAGTTTTATCAAGTACTGACTTTGGGCTACATCCTGACAATTTGGCATGAATGATTAACAATCGATATTATTAATCACCTTAATTAACTTGTTGCAGAATATAAAAATATGTGATGTAATAAGGTCCTAGTAAAAATCAAAAACTGGCATCTGCAGATAGAGCAGACAGTGCCATTTATTTGAAAATCTAGTTAAATAATTCCCACTGTATCGCCTTCTTGAAACAAACTTAATCTCTACTTCATATCCAATTACAGTATACTCATGTGTACTAGTAAAGACCCTTTCTCTGTGATTAATGGTGTACTTTTTAATGTCCAATTTTAATGGTTAAGTGTACCATTTGAGGATGCGATAACGCAACATTAGTCTCGTCATAAAAACTAACGGAGTTTTTACTTAGTTTGAGTCAATATATCTATAAAAACTAAGGCTTTATATCACATTACCCCATGATATTTAAAAAATTTGTTTAGATATAAATTTTGGTCTAGTAGGCAAAGGCTGAGCTCGTGAGTTCGAATCACGGCTCCAATCGAGTTTTCTTTCTCGCATTTAACACTTGCACGTATTCTAAAGCGTGCTTGCCACAATGCTGAATGCTTGCAGCATTGTGAGATAAACAGCATATTTGGAAGCCAAAAATTATGGGATGTGTGTTAAGGCTCGCTTAATTTCCCAAGAAAAAATAACTTATAAACTATTACTGAAAACATTGTTATTTCTTCTCTTTCAAGTACTTTTTAAGATCCTTTTACCTTTTTGATTAACTACTTCAGAAAACTTTTACACTCATGACATATGAAAAATATACATTCAATTTTCCAGTTTTAACATATATGTTATAAAAAAATATCATTAGATTTGCATTCCATTACCTTAAAACCATCTAATCAAAGTCATAAAATCTGAATTTAAGCTTTTGATACATGCATTAATAAAATTGAATTCAATTTCGTAATAAAATGTAAGGCTGACACTTCACTTTTCACCATAAATTCAGACTAAGACTACATTTTCTTTAACTTGTACTTGGTTACCTACACAAATACAAAGAATGCTTTGAGTTTAATATCAATAAGAATTCGGACATTATATATATTACTTTTAATTTAATTAAACTATAGAATCATGGCAATATTTCAATACAGCGGTATCACATAACGTTTTTATTTGGTTTAAGATTGTGTTCTTTTTTTTAATTTTATGGCAATAGTAATATTTTAATGTCAGTTTAAAGTTAACTACACGCGAGAAGAAGTAAAGAAACACATTAAAAAGAAACAAAGGGATAAACTAGTTAAAAATATAATATTTGCATAAATATTAAATCTATATATTATTATTAATTACTAAAGAAGATAATACTTTATAATACTAGAAAGGATAAAGCAAAAGGTAGGAGTAAAGTAATTTATTAACATTAACATATTGTTTAGTAGATCTCAGTTTTAATTAAAATGTTGACTAATTCTTTTTAGTTTATATGACTTTGCATTTGTTTTGATCCCTTAAAATTACAGTCCTGCCTTTCTGTATCATTAAATATGCATGCAAAGCTTATGAGTAAGATAACTTATCCGAGCTTTTCACATTTCTGAATATATTATGTATAAAAACCCTGTAATTTTCTCTTAAGTACACACGAGTGGATTAATTTTAGTCCAGACAAAAATAAATATTTATGATGAGTCAACAATAGATTAGAGACAAGAATACTACACTATAAAAACCGATTATTATTGGGATCTTCATATTTTTACCCATTTTTGCTTAGAATACATATATTATTTTGTTAACTACTTGCTCAATCATTCAGGTTAAATGTGCCAGAAGTCTGGTCGTACATTATATATATTTATATATACGTAATTGAAATGAAATTATTGTAACTGTATAAATAATATATAGACCAGCGTTTTTAATTCTACTACGTCCGCATGTTGGTAAATACTGCGCATAGTAAATCTTGTAAATCAGTAATTCGATTCCGGGTGAAAGCCATATACATGGCACTAGCAAAATTCAGCTGGAAGATATAATTCCATATGACATGTCAATCAACCAATACGGTGAGTTAAATCTATACTTTATATAATGTGATTAACTAAACCGATATCACATATTCTCCATTGTGCATTTTTAGGGACTCGTAACTTGACAAAATTCACTAATACCGTTTTTGTTTAAAGACGCGTCATAGAATCTTTTCGGTGATCCAATAGTTATATTTTTTAAATCATTGGGCAAACGGGAAGAAAGGTCGTCCTGATCTTTAATTATACCACCACCCCTGGAAACTTATTACAGGAAAGGACTTTTAAGAACTACTGTGTTCGTTTTTCAAATGTTTGGTAATACTTCAATGAGCTTTCCAGAATTCCAAATTGGTCTACAATGGAAGCAATTGACTAAACTAGTCGGCTGAGATGATATTGAGATAAGAGTCGCGCCCAGTACGATGCTAACTAACTTAAGTGATATATTGTAATAAAATATAATGAAAATGAACACGCATATATACATATATACATACATACCTAACGCACACACACTAAGCACTAAATAATGTAAAAGCACACGCACCCAGATCCTGCCACAAATACGACTGATGGCTCGAAGGACCAATGTTCGGGGTTGAGATAAATTTCAGACAGATATATATATGTATATATATAGTGTGGTAAGATGATATTGGGATAAGAGTCGCGCCCGGTACGACGTCTGAATGCGAACTAACTTAAGATAATATAATAAAATATACTGAAAATGAACACATAAGCAAATCGTATTACATGGTGTCATTTACATTTCAAATACCTGTACACCAGACAGGTATTTGAAACTAATTACAGGAAAGGACTTTTAAGAACTATATTTCAATGAGCTGGCTCCACATAGTGAAGATATATAAAATCGCCTTAAAAGCTCTGTTGTTATACGACCGAGATCAAGGTGGGATGAAGTTATTTAGCAAAACAACTAATTGGAAACTCAAAGTAGCAGAAAAAGTAGAACTAAAAACACAAGGCGTTACACTCATGATAAGTAAAGCAGGTAAGTAGTATTTATTGCTGTCGTGATAGAGGGAATTTGAATGAATTGTTTCTTGGATCTCCTATTGTGGATCATAATAATTATCCGTATCATTTATAGTCAAGTTTCTATTTGTTTCACATGTCTTTGTAGTCTTATTTATGTTGTCGTTATTAACAAAAGCTTTCCAGCGCTCGGCAGACTGATACCCAATGTAATTTAAAGAATATAATATAATAATCCTTCAATCAGCTGGCTGAACATCTGGATAGTAGATAACTAGCGGTAAGGCCATTCCTTTATTCGGTGTTGGATCATGCTTTTACGTAGATAACTTAGTCAATATTGTCACTGCAGCGCATAAAGAAACGCTGACTGGATAAAAAATTATAATTCCTTTACAACCGAGTTGCGCGCATATTCAAGTTCTAACGACGACTTAGCAAACTTGATACTAGCACGAATAAGGATCGGTATCGTTCAAGTTTCTTTCGCAATTAATTTATAACTTCCCTCTGACGCTTTTGAACTTTGATACTGGTGTTCACTTAGAAGTTAATAAAACTTTCTTATAATAGGATTGCTAAAGATTTTGTATAATGTCCCGTCTCGGTCCCAATGCCTTTAAATAAATATTGCCAAATTTATTGTATCAAGTTTCATAGAAAATGGATTTTTAAATTAATAAAAATTGTTTACTATTAATATATGCTATTATACTTATCACAAACAAATTATGTAGTTTCTAATGAGTTAAATGTTAACAAAGTAAGAAGTTCGAACTCCGATTCAAATTAATTTTGACAGTCCAAGAGCTGAAGTCCTAGTCTCGCAGGAGACGCCCTTGCAGTAATCGCGGGAAAACGCCTATTTAGGCCAAAATAGCCGGAGCTGACCTGTAAAGGCCCTTAAGGCCAACAGCGAGATTCCATTCAATAACTTTTTATTAAAAGGGGTTATTTTTTTTTTAAATAACTCTAACAACTAACTACGCGATAAGGTGTCTGTTTTTTTATTATTATTATTTACTCTACTCCCCATCCATCGTGTCTAGGGACTTTTACTATCACACACTTTAAAAAAAATACATTTCACTGCTTCCAATACACTCTTTCACAAATGACGTATCAGTAGTTTAGCCAAATAAAAAAATGTTTGGGTATGAGGATAATAGAGGCAATATTGTCAATAATTCTATAATAAATTGGATTCAAAATTACAATGTGGCAACTATACAATATTTATTAATTTATTTATATTAATTGAAAGAAAAATATTATTATGCGGAGCAATTTTAATTAGCATTTTAATAAGCATTACTGTGCTACATTATTCCTGATGATATATATCCAAAATATCTAAAATTTACTCGTGCGAAACCGAGACTAGTATAAAAATAAAGAGATAAAAACAATTACTTTAATAATGATCTAAAACCCGACCGCCTATCATAAACTGATATTAAAGCTTGAACAAATTTAAAAACCACTTTCTTTTTCGTTTATAAGGCTTTATTGCCATATCTTTTTTACCTTGCCCTAATAGAATTGAAATTGTAAATTAATTTTCTTTGAATTCCCCGTTGACAATGTAAGGGAAAATTTTAACAAACGTCAAGTCAATTATTCCAATTTTAATCTTATATTCGCCTATTTATGTACAGTCAAAATCATTTAGTACATTTCATAAAACTCCAAAAGAATTTGAAATTTTAATTATCTTTGTTTGAAATTATTTGTCGTAATTGTTGCGTTGATTATAATTAATGTAATTCTTCTTGCTAAATTTATTTAATTATAAGAACTAATTAGTTTGAAAAACAAGGTCCAATATATAAAATGAAAGATTAGTATTGGGTTATGTTAAGAATAAACTGAAAAAGTACTAAACCGATTCTTTTCACCGTGGCTCGTATAATTATCCCTAGAAGTATCTTTATTGATTAATCTTTAATTCCATTTTTTCTATGTATCACGTTTGAGAAATCCTTTTAATCAGTACTCAATTAAAAGACACAGTTTCTTCGTAGAGTCTGGATCACTTACATTAAGGTTGATAAATCGATGTGAAAAGCAAAGATCCCTGATTGCTTCAGGGCAATAGAGTGTCACGACTTCACAGCAGGTGTTTTCTTCCTCATTCTCGTCTTCCGACGGTCCAGGACATGCCTCTCCTCCGGGATCTATAACAATAATCACGACCTTAGCAACACGTTCAAAATCGATTATTCTAAAGGAATCTTTAAATATATAAGAATGCTAAAATCTATAATTAAAAAAAGTACGTTGCAATCACACATATAAAGAGAACCTCATAAACTATTGAAACATTATTAGTTGTATGAATAAAGTGCCAGATAAAATTCATTGGTCGACAACACATATCCTTTTTAATTCAATACTATTAGCATAATAATGTAGTCATTATATGGATCATAAAATATCTGCCTCGTAACTGATTTATCACTGAAACTGTCGGTGCTAAAAGGTATATGAAATTTGAAATGTAACAGCCCTTTACTTCGAAGCTCAGTTGTCTTATTACTCCTCCATGTGTTAACTTACATGGTGTTTGAATTAATATTTTTTTTATAGAACAGGGGGCAAACGGGCAGGAGGCTCACCAGATGTTAAGTGATACCGCCGCCCATGGACACTCTCAATGCTAGAGGGCTCGCGAGTTCGTTGCCTCGTAGTAAACAGATATCTTTGTATCTGTTTACTACGACCAAGCTACCGTCTGCATACCATTCTTGTTATTTTTATTTATTATTATATTCATACTGTTTTTATGCTTAATTTTCCACAAAATTAAAAAAAATACATGTTAACTGCGGTTATAACTCAACATTTTTATTTATTCTCTGTCAGAATCTAAAATAAAGGACCGGCAAAAGTGGGACACAATAATGCAGACATTGTGAGCGGGTAAAGTCTTAGTTGACGTCACTGAAAAGAGAAGGAAAATTCAAGATTTAATTAAAGGACGAGTCATAGATTGCAATGTTTTTAAATCTCTAATTGTGACAATTTGAAAGAAGTAAATATTGACTGAGTTTATTTGTACACGACCAGTACTTGTTCAAATAAAATACTCTAGGCGATAAAGTCTTAAATAAATTATAAATTATTATTGAAATAATTCAATATTTTGGAAATACACATGGCCTGGACGAATGTAGCAATGTACTAAAAAAATAATTTAAGAAATCGATCCAATATGAAGGCGCCATTACTTTTATTATTTTTATTACCTTTTTTCTGGATTTTGATATCAATCGCGGCTGTAATAGAACTATGTATATAACATCAGTATAAATATTTTCATACATTGAAGGTCCTAGACGGTTACAAATATATACTAACGTTTCCCACATCTTTATGACACTGAGAAAGTTTCCAAAACAAAGTGCTCAGGGGAATAGTCAATGCTCCCTGGTACATTCGCAATTACGACCTCCACCAGAACCTTAATCTAGAGGACGTCGCTACAATAATAAAAAAGACTACTGGAGCACATAAACATAGGCTCCACCATCACGTGAATGTGAGGCTATTCAACTCTTTGACACCACGGTCTTAGTGAGAAGACTGAAAAAGACAAAACCACTTGAACTAGTGTTTTAGTGATAATATACTTTAATGTCAAGTGCTATAGAGTGTCTGTAAAATACACAAGAACAGAGTGTCTTCTTCCCTTTAATAGAGACTGTAAGTAGTGTTATTGGACACTTACTTATATAATAATCCTTTTTAGTATATTAGGTTAGCCTTAAATTACTTATTAGTCTTAAGTTAGGCTAGATCGTAATGTTCCATGATGTCTTAGTGAAGACACATGTATATAGAAAAAAACTTTGAAAGTGAATTCACCCTTGGCAGGGTCCGCTAAAAAATTCCCGTAACACAATTAGGACTGTTAACCCGATCTGGCCATTTAGTATGTCGTTTGATTCCGTTGTGTTTATTTCCGAGTTATTTTTGGTTAACGTCCTTACCCGTGCCGTAATAGGATCTCGCATTTGGCAAATTTTCTCTCAAGCACCGTTCCCTATTAGGCCTTTTACATGTTTTTCCCTATTTTCCCAATACATTGCGATTATAAGCTTCAATGATTATTATTAAGCTAAGTTAGCTAGTTTTTAATGTTATAAGCTGTTAATATTGTATAATATGGATATGGTATTAAAATTATGTACATAAAACCTTCGCATAGATTATATTAATGTTGAACCTTAAATGTCAATTGTTAACAATATACCTCGGATCATTGCGAGAAGTTATATATAAATTAGTACAAAATGATCTCAATTTGGACCTTAGATTCGGAGAAGAGTGTTTCCGATCTATATCACTCCTGTTCCATAATAAAGGTATTTTTTTGTCCACTTTCATAAAATTCACCATGCTCATCAGTTATTGGAACTTTTAACTTGCGCCATTTTAATACCTCTTAGATTTGGTCCAGGCATGGTCGACACGGCCAGACCACCATCATTCACCATCCACGGTTGCATTGTATATCGTAATTGTTAACGTCTTTTCATTCCTCCCTTCCACGTTGCCAAAACACCATTCTATTTCCTTGTAGTCACTACATCCTCTAACCTACATAGCTCACGTTTCTCACAATTACTTATCCTATCACGCATTGTTATACACATACTTTTTAACGCTCTCATTTCGACGGGATTTCTCATATTTTATCTGCCACACCCAACATTCTTACTACCGAATGTTAACGTCGGGATAAACACTCCCCTCGTTTGAGATTTCTTGGTGACACATAAAGGAATACAACGATCTATTTACCTTATTCCCAGCATTCTCTCATCTGTCTATATTATGTACTTACCATCTGAAGTAAACATATACCCTTTGTAGTCAAACTCATACACTGGTTTTACTTTTTCTCCATTTATCAAAATATTACATACCTATTGACACCTCTTCTGAATATTATAGATTTTATTTTTGCTATGCTCATTTTCACCCTCATAATTATTACCAGCTCTTACTTACTCCAACGAAAACAAAACTAAGTCATCAGTATATAGGAGACAAACATTTCCCTATTGATTTACTAGTAGCCAAATTATTTAATCCCAGTTCACGCTTTCATATCTTTTCGATAATTGTCCATAAATAAGCAAAAGCAGTCGTATAGTTATCAGACAACCATGTCAAACTCAAGTGGTTCATGCGATAAGCGGCTAATTTTCTGAAACAACTTCCTACTGGTATCGATGTAATTTGACAGGGACAATATTTGTCTATTGTCCGGTTACATTGATCGACTAACAAGTATGTGTAGGTACTATGTGTTTACTTTATTATTGGGTAAACAAATCGTCATAATTTCAATAAAAAAAAATTAAATATCGAACTTTACCCCTCAAAAAGTATCTGCAATAGGAAACAATTGAAGAATTGAGCAATGGAATATTTGAAAAGAATGATAATTTCGCCGCCCGTTGCATCCCTTGTAATTTATATATATTGTGTTATTTGTATTTCTTTAGGAACGAAGTGTAAATAAATAAATAAATAAAAATAATTGGCGTGGAGGCGAGACGTTGGAGATAGTGTAAGGTGGGAAATGGTTGCACCGCTGGCGTTGCATCATCCAGACCAGTTTTATATACATAAATGTAGGAATTTACTCTAGCAAATTGTGATACATTATGTCCTCATTTAGTATCCATCTCTTGGCATCGTTATATCGCTTCTGAAATGCTTTGAACAAATATATTTCATAATTTGATTTAGCCTGATAAAGGTTTCATTTAAAATATTATTAATTTAAATTGTTTAATTTTTTTGTAATAACAGCAATAAAACAATCAATATAAGTGATTCAATTAAAATCTGATTTAACAAATAAATAAATTCACACTGTGTAAAAATATGAAATAGGTACAATTTGCGTCAAACAAAAAAAGTATTTTAAGTTGTTAGTTTCTTTAGTTTTGATGAGGTGGAAGTTTTAGATGCTGATAGGATGGATAATGAAATGAAGATAGGCGATACTACGTTATAAGATATTACGATAACTCATGGTTGAGGGGATGCATTGTGATTGGGAACGTCAACAATTTTATTACAAGACTAATTCAAAATGTATGGTTATAACCATACATCGGGACGTACATATGTCGTAGGAATATTAAAAAATATAATATAATAAAATAATATTGCGGGTATAAATTGAGATGTAAGCTATACTATCTTTTAAGTTAGATCAACCTGCACACGGTGTGCAAATTTGATTGTTATCGGTTCGGTAGTTTAGGAGTCCACAGCGTGACACGTAATTTAGATATAATAAGATGAAACAATAAATCAAGTAGGTATTACTAGCATAACTGACGGCTTATCATTAATTGATTTGAAATATTTGCGATTCTTAACATTAACTAAATTATCTAATATATAAAATTCCCGTGTCACGGGGTTAGTAACCGAACTCCTCCGAAACGGCTCGACCGATTCTCATGAAATTTTGTGTGCGTATTGGGTAGGTCTGAGAATCGAACAACATCTATTTTTCATCACCCTAAATGTTAAGGGTGGTCCACCCCCAAATTTTTTTAGACAAAATTTTTCGTTTTTATTTAAAAATACAAATTTTCACCCCTCTACAATAATCCCTTATGTTTTTTTGTTAATTATAAACTTTAATTTTTTGGCACAAAAACATGGCAAAACAAAGTTTGCCGGGTCAGCTAGTATATGTATATACATGTAAGTACGCACGTTATAAAAGCCACTATTTCAAAAGAGTAATATCTAAATTTACATATACAACTAGTTCCTACAGTGTAGAGCGGGCAAGAAGAACTTATAAGACACTCTCGCCGCTCTTTTTCGCTCTTAACGCCATGTTCAAAGAGAACCCTAAGGAAGGAAGTAAAAGTTGTTAATATTGCTGATTTTTACAAATAAATAAGTGTTTAGCGTGCACAAATCACACGCTACGCAACCTATTTCTTATGTTACATCAAGCTAATTTAAGTTCAATTAGCTATATTACATGTTAGTAAGTTTAAGGCTGTACACCAACGGACATTTATTTCTATGTTAACTTTAAATACATGCTCGTACGGTGAAGTTTTCATCATTAGGATGATAAACTAAACCTTTAAAGATTTAGGGTCTGTTTCACAATGTATGGAAGTACCAAATAGCTATGCAACACAAATTATTCGGAAGATAAAAGTTCTGAATAAGACACATCCCATTTCATAACGAATAGATGTAGAACTTATCCGTATATTGTGAAACAGACCCTTAGTAAACTCAACCTCTAATAGGTTTAAAAGTTACGACACAGCCATTAATTAAAATAAACACCTTTAAATTGAAATCCTGGAAAAGTACAAGACTAAATCCTACACATTCGTTTTCACAATTTCGCTCTGCAATTTTAATCACATCTTGAATAAAGATTTTAGAATAAATTATACCTTAAATTAGCTTGGAAAATCATGATTACATTTCCTTCTTCTTTTGAAACAGATTATTGATAGGTAACGTTTTAGTCGATTTTTCAAAAGGTTCAAGCGATGTGCGAATTGTGTAATCGCTTATATTTAAGAACACACATGTGACATTTTATGTACAATCCTTAGAAATAATTCTTCTTTGTCGTAACAAGATAAAAATCTTTTCAAAAATGTTCACCTTTTTCTGCGTTTGAAGAAAATCCGACACACACAATATAAAAACTAAAACGTTGACTGTAGCTTACTTCAGGGTGTCGGTTTTATGTGACGGTGTGCGCGCGCAGTGAGTAAAACATAAGTATAACTTCATTATTTTAAGACAGTGGCCCTTTCTTCTGTTCTGTGTAACAATTACTGTTTTATCCTACAAGACCTAATAATCTGCAAACCTAGTGGTTAAGCCAATGATTAAAAGCCTAACACGTCTTTGACCTAACCTTTCTACATAAAATGTAATCAAAACCAGCGTATATCAGGATTCCAATTATTTTTTTTTCTCAGTATTCCACAAACATTTCATTAAAACAACACGGTTCGCTTTTGATATGGGAGAATAACAATGTATTTGATCTGTAAAATAATTTTTAAACATAATGTGGGAAAACCAAGAATTGAAATTATTGTGTTACGGAAACATGTAACATTAAATAAATCAGGCTTATTAAATTAATTAATTTAAAATGTTCTCTAACCAAGATTTAAAAGCACTCCAAACGTTAAGTAAATAATATCATGAAATCACTTTAATAGCAGATGTTTACAAAATAGTGTAATTAGTTCTTTGTATTTCATAATTGAAAATCATATATACCAAAATCGCTTTAAAAATTATAATCTTTATGTCTTCACGTTAATATTCTCAATGTTTTAACATTTCTACTTAATTGCAATACAGACGTAAATTAAGCTACACTGATCCAATCCTATGCGACGAATCAGATTTGACCTGGCATAAAAAAAATATATTTTTTTCAACAAATTTACTAAGGAAAGCATATGCAAGCTCAAAATGGATATGATACACTGTATTAATTAGGTTCTTCCATAATTACATCTCATATAAACATTCTAATACTAACACTGGGTAAAATCAATTTACCCTCTCGTAGAATGTGCTCAATCAATTTAAATCCAAAGTAAACATACGCGAGGAAGAATTTATGATGTTATGAATAATTGCCTATACGTCAAGATCGTCATAGATGGCACGTGGAATAAACGAGTATGCTAAAACAATTCTTCAATATTTAAATGGCCAAAAAAGTATTTTAAATAGTTTTGAATGTATATATTCAAATAACACTTGCTAGTGGGGAAACCGGCATGTGTAAAACAATTCTTAAAAGGCCGGCAACGCACTCGCGAGCATTCTGGCATTGAGATTGTCCATGGGCGGCGGTATCACTCAACATCAGGTGAGCCTCCTGCCCGTTTGCCCTCTGTTCTATAAAAAAAAATAATAAAAAAATTACACATCCGATCCTTGAGTATATGTATATTTTTATGTAAACATTTTGAAAACCAACTGTCATATCACTATAAACTTGATTCCCCATCCCAACAAGTCGCAGTCAGCAAGTGCCATTAAAATAAATGGAACATGCAATCACTTCATTTTAAAACGGAAAACGGTTTGAATTTGCAAAATACACATTCACTTCGGACATTGAATTCGAAAAATAGACAGTAATCAAGCGTTTATGGAAATAGAGGAAAATTAATGATTTGACGTATTAACAGGGACTCATTTGTGATTTCAAATGTGAAATGTGTAATCAACGTCCAACGTTGCAATTAATATTCTATTTTTGAATATTTAAACTCAAAATGTTTTAACAACAATCGATTAAAACACTCAAAGTCTGTTAAACAATAACACCGATTTAATTTAAAATTACGAACTATTTAAAAAATACTATTGCGTGTAATTGTATAATGATTATTATAACTCCATAAGGCATTATTCTATAAGCGGAATAAGGAATTTTAAGGCAAGAGAAAGTACACAATTTTGTCGGATATTTAAAGCTGATTGATGTATGCGCGTAATCCACTACGATACATATTGTGTTGTTGATAGGGAACTTAAAGAATATTTCAAGCTGCAAACATAACACAACATTTGTTGACAGACTTTCATGTAATTTACCATAAAATGATTCCGCTTCTACCTCATTAAGTCTACGAGCGATGCAGGTATGAGGATGCAGAGAGGAAATATCTTGAACGGCATAAACTTATTCCCATACATAATGTGTTTATTATTTTATATAAAACGGAGTACTAGTTGACTTTTAAGTAATTGATCTTTGGCAGTAAGACTAAAAGAGTGAATAGCATATTTCTCAGAGAAATATACTTCTTTTTTTGAAGATTTGAAAATTTTTTACTCCCTTCTAATTATTCACTCGAAAACTTATTGTTTTTTTTTTTTGGTTTCTAATGTAATAGTATGAATATAACATACTGAATGATTAGATGTTGGAAATGCACTTTAAGAAATTGTAACTAAACAATAGTTAACTATTATGAGGTTCAATTTGGTAAAATTGTAGTATCTTATAAATTAACATTAAATTGATATTTACAATCTGTCATAAAAATATTTCATTCACAATCATACATATTTAAATTTAATTCAGTAAACTTTCTTGCATTTAATTATTCATGATATTAAAACTTGCCGCAAAATACAGTTGAAACGTACCTACTATTCGTTGACAAAAAATGACAAAATGGAAAAAGACACAAAACAAAGGATAACATAAGAGGATCACTGTGTGCATTAATGGAGTTGGAAGCTTCAGTTCTATCGATAAAAATTTAACAATGGTACCTATTTCGTTTATAACTTCAATAACTCGACTCTATAAAAACTGTCGTTCTTTGTTTTAAAGTTTATTCCATGATTTTACGGTAATTATGCATATAAACCAAAGGAAACTCACTCTTTTGGAGATCAGTTTGCTGTTGTTATAGTTATAATAATTACGCATACATTTATTTTCATAAATTTTAATATTTTTTTGTACATACAAAAACACGGTGCAATCAGTGACGTATAATATTTTTACCTCAATTTGTTTGTATGGGATAGCGTTTCTAAATTATTTACTAAAGTAATGATTAAACTAGGCATTTCCTTTTATCTAGGTTGAGATATTATTTTATTCAATACAATATTAATAAGGCATTATTATATTATAGTGGAATAACCTTGAGTTTTTACTTTTTTTTATACATCAGGGGGCAAACGGGCAGGATGCTCACCTGACGTTAAGTGATACCGCCGCCCATGGACACTCTCAATGCCAGAGGGCTCGCGAGTGAGTTCATGGAGAACTTAGGCGATGCTTAGTCGATCGAGTTCTTGAAATAATAACTTTTTTTTGACTTTCAGTAGTACTTTCATCTCCACGGCTACGATGTCTTTTGAAATAATAATAAACAACAAATAAAAGTGTGATGGCGATTAAATTATTTAATGGAAAAATATTAATAATATCGAAGTCTTCATGGCTGACAAACATATATTTATTTAAAAAAAGAAAAGATGATCAAGTAAAATTCAACTGCTGTTTGGATATAATTATATCTGAGATTGGAACAACAATTCAACCTCATTTTAAAATTATCTTTGATGTCTGTTGATCGATATAAAATTGTTGCTACGAATCGTAGAATATTTATTCAAAACGGACAATGTATAAATTCCATGCACTTATGCCAAAAACAGAGACCTTAGCACAGGCAATTTTTGTATCACACTAAAAATAACATAGTGAGCGCTGAAAATAACGGAAGCACGAACATGCATGAACAACACAACAAACAGCAGAATGAACGGACTCGAATGGGTGAGAATTTAAAACAAAAACCAAACGCTTTTGTTTATTCTGTTTCATCAAATGGGAAGACGGTTGGTGTCAAATTTTGTAAATGGATTATAGACATTGTCTATTTTGCGTACGGCGTATTAAGTACAGTCGCTAGTATCAAATTACAGTCACTTCGCCGTAGATGCAATCCTAAGCAAAAAAGTTTACATGCTTTTCTTCATAAAAGAATATAGTATGTCGTTTGATTTGTGTAAATATAATTGGAGCATATAAAAATACGTCATAACATTAAGAAAATATTCATAAACTAAAACCCATCTCAATTCAAAGACATCTTAGTTAGTATTCATAAATTTCCTTTTTGATAACTACTTAGAGTGGTTTATGTATTATTTATAAATTCGCTTTTAGTATTCGTTTCCTTTCAAAATTAATATTTAATACACGCAAGTACTTTTGATCTTTTTTGACAAGTACTTTTCAATTTAGTAAAGTCTACGGTAGGTATATCAAGATACAATTCAATGGATAGGTATAATAAATTATATCTGTGAAATCTTCATATGTCTTACTTCTAAACTGACCAGTTGCTCTTCCATGTGTGTTAGCGCTAAAAATGTAAGCTTCCCGTATGTCATAGATGTATGTATTACGCCGAACTAAGAGATTTTGCCGTATACGCGATATGTAAAAAATGAATTAATTCAGTCAGTTGTCCACATACATACAATATAGGTTGCACACATACACATACGGGCTGAATCAATAAGCATCCACTTCAATACAACAATGGTACTTTTCATTTATTGTAATGTACATTTGATGTTAGAAATATAATGTTTACTAGTTCAACTTAGTTAACTTAGTTCTTGTTTATACAATTTTTTAATGTTGTACAAATTATATTTATGGTGGCATTTTTGTTCAAAGTTAATAATGTTGATTGTCAGTGATTATGGGCGATAAAAAAAACCTGTGGCACTGGGGGACTGCCGCAGTAAAGGTATTGCATAATTTTTTTTTATCTACGCAGTATTTTTTTTTCTTTGATATTAATTAAATTTACCACCCTAACAGCCCACACGCCTAAATAATCTGTCCCTATCTAACGCGTATCCCGATGTGAGACGCAGTATGCGTTCTGTTCCGCTCCAACACCTATCGTCACCGGGTGTTTCCGTTACGGAATTTCTTGTATCGGTCGCCAAGCTCAAAAGCCATCGATAAAATCTATGCAATAGCTTAAAATTAAATTCACTCTTTACATTTATTATAATAAATATAAAGAGTGAATTTGTTTTTTATAAATTACTATACATTTTTAATGTATTATATTAAAAAACTCTGCTCGTATCAAAGTAAATGTAAAAAATCCACGCCCTTACGCCAATTATAGTACAAAGAGCTTCTCGTACAATGTTTGTATTAAAAACTTAAGAAAAGCTGGTTGTTCCTGTGGGTTTTCTGCTTTCGAGTTTAAATTAAAAAAGTATTCAAGTTATTTGAAATATTTATATTAATTTATTGTTTTAGTATAATTTATCAGTATGCACTTGTGGGTAATGAAAGTAATATTTTTATAAATCGATTTTCCAAGCCACTGATAATGTAAACCATTTTCTCGCGAGAGATATTCCAGATCTTACCGATGTACATTGAATTAAAGTATTTTCGATTTTATTAAGAAGAATAAGATGTGAAATCACTTTAAAAGAAATTTATGCTGGATGCTCTCCTCGATACGAACAGATGTGCCAGAGACGAAACCAAAAAGAAAATCATTGGTGAACAGGTGACATCACGAAGAGTATATAAAAGGCACAATACCTAGTTGAAGGAAGATGGATATCGACAGGAGGCGTTTGGGTGTGGACATACATGGCTGATGATAATGCTATTGCACCTACTTCCAATAATAATTATTCTTCAAATTTCTATTTATAGGTAACTTTTACTATTTGCAATAATCATTAAAAGCTGTGGTCCAATCAGCGTAAATTGATAGTAATGCAAAAGTATCGATCACTTTTCATATTGTAAATAATATGAAAAGTTCAACAAATTGTTTCTTTAACATAATAAATTCAATATCTTTAATAAAAATACAGGTACAATGTTATTATGCTTCGTAAAAGCATTCAAACACTGAACTAAAGCTTTCATAGTGTGTATACGAAAACTAATCACTCACCTTCTCCGAGCAAAGGTTGTATGTCGACATCGGGTTTTCCCGCGGGGCAGAGGGGTAGGTTAGCTGATGAAGGCTGGGGGGCACCCTCCGTTTCCACCTGACAACAGAAAGGATTATTTAAGATAGTTTTCCCATTGAAATATTATAGGGAAATATTCGATAACTCGACTTATTGACTAGTTCCAAAACTAAACAGTTTATGACGACGTAAATATATTTTAATATCCTTGTATTATAATGAATATAAGTAAGGTTTTTATCCATTTTTATGCAGACAATATATGTAGCTGGTAAATAAGTGAGATCTGTTGTTTTATTTATGAATTTAGCTTTACTTATTGGAGTATGTAGCGCAGAATGGCTCTTCAAGCACCAAGTTTAAACCCAGCAGTGTGTTGTTGGTAATTGTAAATCTAAAAACTATAGATTTACTGGCTTTATTGTTATTTTAATAATAATAGCTAATGTATCTAGACGATAGAAAAACAACTTGCTTTCACAAAGATGTATTTGACCTTTCCTTATCACAAGTCAGGGGGCTTTGGTTTTAATGCGTCATTTCCGGTACTCCTTCTTGCATGGTATCGTCCCGAAAGGAAGACTGCCGCAAAACACCCGACCCACAATCAGTTCCTTTAATTATCTAGAAGAGAACCAGATGTGTGTGGTCGTGCAGCAGGTGGCTTTTTAGTATACCTTACTCGCAGATCACCTTGGATGTGCTGCCTTCGTTCGATCCACAAGGCACTTCTTGCGAAACTTCCAACTACCCGTAAATTTGTGGGAGTGGATTACCAGCTTTGTGACCGATTGTAACATGAAGGTCCTTGTCGACGAACGATCTTTCGGCCTAAATGAAATCCTTTGGCCTTTCTTAGACACATAGGTTATCTCAGTATCTTTAATCGCATATAAAAAAATCGCAATTGATAGAGTTCCAATGAACTTTTCAAATTAATACTTGTGGCTAAGTTTCATCAAAACAGAATGCAAAATCAAAAGCAGAAGAAGCTCCACCCACACTTCGACGACTGGTTTTTATGGACACTTCACGCCGCGCACCACTACTTATTTTCGGTCCGTTAAGATTTCAGGTCAAGAGAAAAGCGTACCACATCCTTAAAGGCCGGCAACGCATTTGCAAACCTTCAAAGTAGATATATACTCGTATCATGTTTTTAAAACCACAATTGCAAGACGGTAAATTAATTCCCAATGAATCTCTACTTATTTTGTAATTGAAGACGCAGTAGTTTATTAATGTTACACATTCACTATATGAAAATGTAACCTTGTATCATACCATCACCATTACCTCTTTTTAGGCCGACTAATAATCAAAATTAATTTTTCAATCCACCAACCTTTCGTCTTACTGATAGCCAAGTTCCACTTGCAGACATTTGATATTAAATATGAAATAATGTATGCTAATACAAACATAATAAATCCCTGATTATTACATTTTACGGAAAATTGCATTAACTTTGACGTGACCATAATGGCATTAGGGTATTTTGACACATCTCAAAATGACGTAGATGTATAATTAAATAAATGTCCTTATTGGTGTTTTATCTGTGCATTTTTATGTAAAAATGTCATCGCATAATTTACCTATACTTTGATTTTTCATTCCGTAGAATTCTGACATTTCATATTGCTACTAAAAAACTTTCTCTATCGAAAGAAGGATAACTTTGACCCATTAGACTACAATAAAAAATTAAATGCTACGTATCTTTTATGTTTTGACCTACAAAAGGGTAAATCTAAAAATTTTGCTTACTTACCTTATACAAAAATCACAAATATTTTAATATCATGAACAATATATCGAATTAACTTTAATTACTATGTTTTATTCCTTTACTGGCATCACTGCCTACAAATGCCATCACTGCCTACAAATGCCAGGTTAAGAAAACCTTTTTAATAAAATAAAATAAAATGTTATCATTACTTGTGAGTTTTTTCCTGTTTTGGGACGTACGTAATTAACACTTGCCGCAAAACCAATTTCAATGTTACACTAACCAATAAATGTATTTAAAGACTATGTTCAGACTCGTATTGAAATTTAATAATATGCACGGTCAAAAAGGTTTGTCATCTCTTACAAGTCAAAAAATGATAGCTGTCGAAATTCTACGTAATTAAAATCAGGATATACAGGGCAGGTCGAAATTATCACTTGCCGCAAAACCACTTTCAATGTTACACTAACCATTAAAATGTATGTATAGACTCTGTTCAGACTCGTATTGAAATTTAATAATATGCCCGGTCAAAAAGGTTTGCCACCTCTGACATGTCAAAATATGATAGCTGTCGGAATTCTACGTAATTAAAAATCAGAGTATACAGGATAGGTAGAAATTTTGCTTTACAAAAATAATATGAAAAATAGCGCACCATCTCTTGATCCCAAATAAATGTATTTTTTCCCTAAATCATTTTTTGTTAAGAGCAAGTAGGCGATGAATTTTGCTAAGTCTAATTCTTCGTCGTACAGGCATGTTAAATTACGTACAGAGAAAGAAAAGTCCATTTAGCAGGACAGGGTTCAGGATCAACGTTATTAAAATAGCCAACAGTTATTCATTTTTACGATATTTAATTTTATATTTTAATATGCAAGGCTAAAATAATGATAGCCGATTATTCATCTAAATCTTTAATTTCTTTTTTATAATAATAATAATAATTTATTCATTGCACGAATATGGTACAAAATGTCAAGGTGGTACAATTGTCAGTCGTTCGCATATTCTGCCACACACAGTGGCGCGCAAATTTATCTTAGTTTAGATTTTACATTATTAGTCAGATTCATATCAATTAAGTCAATTATCATACATAATTAAATTTGTATAAATTACCATGTCTCACACAAATAATCGTTTATTGAGTAGTACGTTTTTTCTAAAAGTAATGCACTAAGTCGCTTTTTAAAGATTCTTGTCGGAAGATCTTTAAGTTCTTTCGGTAATCTATTGTAAATTTTAATTGCCATACAGAAGGCGTTTTTCCGAAATAATTCTAAATTTATTTTTGGCACAGCCAATTTCTCCCCATGTCTACTACTTACTACATTCGATTTAAAAATATGTATATTTCTGTGTACGAACAGGGACATTTTAGATGTGTCTTCACTAAGACATAATGGAACATTACGATTCACTAGATCAAATGGTTTTTGTCCTTTTCAGTCTTCTCACTAGGCCCGTGGTGTCAAGGAGTTGAATAATAATTAAACTTTTAAAGATTTTTCTTCTTCGTCGCCTCTATCTCTTCCACTAAATATGAAGTATAGTTGAATTTTTATTGTTGATGAGTTACTCTTCGATTACAAAGAGCGTCGGCAGACTCTCGATGAAATTTATCACCATGTTGCCTTAATGAGTGTGATTTATTTAAACACATTTATCAGTCTGTGCTCTGTAATTTTAGATCCTTTGGCGTTTGTTTATGCATCGCTTTAAAAAAGATTAAAAAAAACTTGTGTGTGTACGTCCATACGTTAGAAGTTATACTTGTTTGGCGTTACAAGATAAAAATCTTATAAGTAATTTTATCGTTCACCTTAATCTACGTTTGTAGAAAAAACGACACTAACAATAGAAAAATGGTATTTAATATTTTAAAAGGTTTATTATAACGCGTTATCTAGTGAAATAAAGTTTATTCAAATATCACAAAAAAATATTGCTACATAATTAAATAAATTTTTAATTTTAATTTTAAAATGTTGACTATGCTAACTTCAGGGGGTCGGTTTTTTGTGACGGTATGCGGGTGTCGGTTTTTTGTGACGGTATAAGCGAGCATCGTAAAAATTTACTCTCATCATTTTTCAACTTCCAATAATTTCAAAAATAGTTTAGTTTATAGTACATAAGATCATAGTAACATTGTTTTAACAGAGACTAAGTGAGATAAAAACTTTCATACGTTAAATATACTTTTTAGTAAATTAGGTTAGACTTAATAAACTTAGATTAGTTTTACGCTAGGCTAGATCGTAATGTTAAATGATGTCTTTGTGCTGAGGCAATTTTTAGAGCCTTCTAACAATTTGTTTACCTACAAAAAGACTAGACCCGGTTTCTCCCAATTAAATTAAATCTCAAAATAAAACTCATCGTGTTCATATGAAACCATTTATCATTGTATTGTCTTTTATTAACATAACTTTTACACATTTACAGAAAAACACTTTTTTAACGAATTGAAGTTATGTATTATTGTAATTTTAAATAATGATAAGCCATTAATCATTGTGAAGAATTATAATAAAGTCATAATTAAACTGTCAATATATGCCTCTTCTATGTATAATTAAAAACTCTACCTGTATGCCAAAGCAAATTAATTTACGCTGGCCCAGGTTATAATTTCAATCATAAAATAATTATCTCTGCTTGAAAATATTTAATTAATTATTTCTTATTAATATCACATCAAAAAAGTTTTCTAATTTTGTGTCAGCTGCCTGATGACATAAATGTATCGTGAAAATCATCAGCCAAATATGCTTTATTAACGCAATAAAATAAATTAGTGGTGCTACAACCTCTTTAGGTCTTGGCAAGTAGGTAATCAGCCTCCAGTGCCTGACACACGTCGTCGACATTTTTGGGTCTAAGACATGTCGGTTTCCTCACGATGTTTTCCTTCACCGTTCGAGCAAATGTTAAATGCGCACATAGAAAGAAAGTCCATTGGTGCACAGCCCGGGATCGAACCTACGACCTCAGGTATGAGAGTCGCACGCTGAAGCCAATAGGCCAACACTGCTCTTTATTAACATATTAATAATTTAAAAAATACGCTTATTTGGATCTTAATAAATGCACGTACATTATTCCCTAAGTATTCGTTTTGTAAACTACTCAATAAAATATGAAGAATGATTGCCTAATCATAAGCTTAACACTAAAGGCATATTTAATTCCCTACATTTCACTTTCATCTTTTTGTTTTAGTTGGAATTACGGAGGGATTAATTCTTGATTAAATGTGCTTCAGTAATATCTAATAACCAAAATAACGCCCTCATTAATTACGTTACACTATAGGTTTTCCCTTAAAAATAAATTAAAATGAAATTAAAAAATAAGTTAAATAAGTAATGACAGAGAAGGACTATCATTATTATATTATTAAAAATTTTTTTTTTTTTTATTTATGCCCTGAACGTCGTGGGCAGTGACGATCAGATCATAGATAATAAATCAGATCAGACTATCTGATTTCACCGGTTTCTGTCCAACGAAAGACAGTGTACAGAGTTTTGATGAGTCTATCGCTTGATCGGTCCATCTCCTTCCACGATTAGTTCCTCCAAGTTCTTATTGACTCTTTATGGCGAAAATAAGATACGATGCAATAACAAAAAAAAATCCATTTACAACCTTTTTAGATCTGTGCCTCAAAATTCTGTGTCTGTTTCATGATAATCTGTCAGTGTAATAGACAAGTAGATGATCAATGCTTGACGCACTATTGCTTTTTGAGTCTAATTCTAGCCGGTTTCCTAACGATGTTTTCCGTTACTGTTCGAGCGAATGTTAAATGGAGCACATAGAAAGAAAGTCCTTTGATACACAGCCGGGGATCAAACGTACAACCCCTAGGATGAGAGTCGCATACGTATAGCATATAGTCTATGTACATCGATTGATATTTTTTTCTTTTTATTAAAAGTTCACTTTGTAAACAAGCATATTACAAATTAGACTTTTAATCAAGATAAGAATGCTTGGAAACATTCTAGTCCTGCTCCATAGGTAATTCCTCAATTCCCAGGATTATGTCATAAGATACCCATATTTCCATGGACTATTTAAATAATATTTAACTATTTAAATAATGTTTAAGTCAAAACTTATCGAAACATTTTTAGTTATCGAAACATGCATGAAAAAGATTGAACAAGAACCCATATATATCTATATATACCTTTTGTACATTAAACGTCAAATATCCTCTGTTAAATTTACGTCTGTTGCAGTACATTCATCATTTAGTAGTACCATATCAAGGATTCCCTGGCGAGGTGGGTATTAGCCATGCACGAGTTCCGGGCGTACAATTGCACGTTCCTATCGGTTCGATTGCAAAATGGATTCAATATTCGAGACCCTATATGATGCTACAACATTATTCGTGTAGCTATAGTCTGGGAGCTGCCGAAGAGATTTTTCTAAACCAAAATTACAAAAAAAAATTATAAAATATTTTTTATGTTCCATTAAATTCGCTTTATCTAGCAATGAAAGTGTTTTTTTACATTAGCATCCCTTTGGTGTCTGCCACATGAACTGCTGATAAGCTTAGGTTATGCTGGCTTGTCTACACCTGGCGAGTCTTTACCCACCCCCCTAGCTCTTCACATTCCATAGCGAACTAATTCTCTACATGCAGCAGTACTTATTTGTTTTTTAGCTAATGGTTACAGATCATAAATGACTTTGGGACAGTTAAACATTAGCGTAACCAAAAAATATTAATAATTTTTTTCATAATTCGTGGTCCATCTCCTAGACTACAATTGTACGTAGAAATACATTTCCTTGAATAAATATAAGCTAAGAAAGGAATGCATAAAATGATATCGAATACATGGAATGTGTAATATTGCTTTATACTGAACACTTGTTTCAATAAAATGCGCTTTCCTCGGTGCTTTCAAAAGCTCAACTTCTAAATCTATAAATCTTTAGTACTTATGTTTATTAAGTGGCATTGACATAAGAAATAATATGTGTGATCACACTATCATTAATAATATAATATTATTGAATTATATATAAATCATGTATTTAAATTTTAATATAATGTCCACCCATTTCACCTCGACATCCGTCGTCCCACAAATGAGCGTTTCTTAATGCAGTTTTTGCCACGCACCGCTACTATGTGGAACCAA